>NC_045543.1:2414724-2679724 GCF_009769535.1 Thamnophis elegans | reverse complement strand
CCTGATCTTGGCCAAACCGGGAGCAACCCACCTCTGACTCCTCTGTATAAATTTCCCCCACTAAATCTCCCAGCTCTTAGCATATACCATGAAGAGTAGAACCATATTCCTAAAAGAGATTGTTGTATTGCAATTTGTTACATCACTTAAGAAGCCACCCTTTGTCTCTAAGTATTGAGAGCCGAGGTGGCGCAGTGGTTAGGGTGCAGTACTGCAGGCCACTTCGGCTGACTGTTATCTGCAGTTCAGCGGTTCTAATCTCATGGACTCAAGGTTGACTCAGCCTTCCATCCTTCCGAGATGGGTGAAATGAGGACCCAGACTGTGGGGGCAATATGCTGACTCTGTAAACCGCTTAGAGAGGGCTGAAAGCCCTATGAAGCGGTATATAAGTCTAACTGCTATTGCTATTGCTATTTGTCTTTCATTCTGTATTATCCTTAGCTTGGTATTTTATTCCTTTTAAATATCTTTTTTTTTAACATTCTCAAGGTCTCCTAGCTGTGGATTAGCATTCTAAGAGCAATCACACCAGATTTTTACTTCTGTGGTGTGAACTAAGTTTCAGGATTTGGCACATCAAGAGTGTTCCAGCTGTGAAACTGGATACTCTGTCGGGCCATAGTCTTACCCCATTCTTCAGGGCTCGGGTGAGCTTTTCAGCGTATCAGTACAGTTAGCTTGTTAGTGACTGTATGTTAATTTACTGCCATAGGTCTGCTTAGAGACTCCTAAAACATACCGCCAGATGTTTGAAGTATTTTCCAATTGAAAATGCAAAGTGGTAAAATTCTCTTCAACACCTGGAAGAAAACTACAGGTGACAAACTGGCTCACTAAATACTGCCGGCATGTTATCCAGTGTTTAGAACACAGCTTAACTCCCTTTCCAGTGAATCACTCTGATCACTTTTGACATGCAATTGGGCCTCGTAGAGGCAAATAAATAGAACTTTTTATCTTCATGTAATTATCATTCAAAAACCTAGTCATTTTCCATCTTCTCTAGTGGCAATAAAAAGCCTGGCTTTTCAGTTCATAAGTATCAGTCACTGCTGAAAATAATCAATTATGTTGGTAGTAAAAACAACCTAGGCACTTGCATTAGCATATGTAAACTTCCTTGCCTGTTGTAACTTCCCTGCTGCATAAGAAAACTTAATCAGTTCTCTATTTAGTTCTTCTGACTAAGAAGTGATGGGTTGCACCAGGGATGGGTTTCAACCGGTTCGCGGCGGTCCCTGCGAGCCGGTTGGTCGGCGAACCCGGAAGTAAGTAACTTCCGGGAACGGCGAAGGGCTCACCCGCCCGCCCGTGCTCCTTACCCGGTTTTGACGAGTTCTGCGCTTCCACACATGCGCAGGACGCATACAGCACCTGCGCGATCCTCCAGGAGCAGCTGGAGCATCGCACAGACGCTAGTACGCATGCATGTGCCGCGCGCGTGCACAAGGACGCCGCCGGCCCCTCGGCTCCCGGTTGGAACAGGGCGAGAAACCCACCCCTGGGTTGCACTATAGTTAAGCAGACTAAACTATAGAATAAGAGTATAGATAGACTAAGCAGTGGCAAGCTGTAATTCACCAGAAATATGTGAGAATCCTACATACAGCCTTTTTTTGGAACAGAATACTGCAACTACTCTACAAATTAAAAAATAAATATCCCAACCACATAATTGCCTGCTTCCAAAGTTTTATCTCCCAGTGAAAAGAATTATGAACAGGGATTTTAATTTCAGCTGTCTTTTATAACACTGAGGACAAAAGTAGTCACATAGTAAGAAATACATTGGATAAGTATTACTATTATTATTGTAATCTGAATGTATGATAGTATTTCCTAAAAACCATTTTTTTTATTTAAAGAGATCAAAGCCCTGTGAATATAATTGGTAGACGGTGAAATAAAAGTTCTGATATTGAATTTGTTACTTATTGTATGAAATACACAAACTGTTGAAGTTTTTTTTTATGCTTCATGGCAATCTTGTCTCAAAGGAGGCAGTGGGAGCATTGCATACACTACCCAGAGTCATACAAAAATCAATATAAAATGGCATCACTGAGTTATGAATACCAGCATTTCTTTTGGTAGTAAAGTTAAAGCAATCAGTTCTCCTCAATTAAGTTTAAAGGTGGTCAGAGAACTCAACTAGGGTGAGACATGATAGTCCTTATAGATTTATCAGGGACATGTTCAAATCACATTTGTAATACATATGTTTGAGGAGCCCCTGGTGCTCTCTGAGCTGGCGTGTTTTCTTGCAGATGTTCCATTATTCGAACTAGGTAACATCATCAATAGCAATAGCAGTTAGACTTATATACCGCTTCATAGGGCTTTCAGCCCTCTCTAAGTGGTTTACAGAGTCAGCATATCGCCCCCAACAGTCTGGGTCCTCATTTCACCCACCTCGGAAGGATGGAAGGCTGAGTCAACCTTGAGCCAGTGAGATTTGAACCGCTGAACTGCAGATAACAGTCAGCTGAAGTGGCTTGCAGTACTGCACCCTAACCACTGTGCCACCTTGGCTTAGCACTGATGATGTTATCGAGTTGGGTAATGAAGCATCTGCAAAAAATACCCCAAACAAGCTGAGAAAGCATCAAGGATCCTTCATTTCAACTCTGAGCTCCTTTATTAATACATACTCTGGTTGTAAATTGTCCCTTTGTGTCTGTTTGAGTTAACTGCTTTCCTTCTACATTTTTGGATTGTTAATGAAAGCCTGTGGTGCAACAAGTCAGCAGATTGCTTGAAAAGATGTCGCAAAGGTTCTGCAGATTCCATAAATAATCTTGGGTTTTGATGTGTAACTCCATTTATTCTTAGTATTCTTAAACTTTCTGAATCCTAGTATTGTAGAGGCCAGAAATTGGGCTTTTGCGTCTGTCAGTCTTCTCAGAAGTCATCTCCTTAAAGCAACATGCTCAGCATATAAAGCATCCGTAAATATAAAGATTAATGGTATTAATGGGAAGTAATGGAATTGCCCAATCCTAAACCAACTAGCCCTAACTACATCTTGTGGAAATGGGATTTTGGACATGTAGATGTTTATATAATCTAGAACAGTGTTTCTCAACCTTGGCAACTTGAAGATGTCCGGACTTCAACTCCCAGAATTCCCCAGCCAGCATTCGCTGGCTGGGGAATTCTGGGAGTTGAAGTCCAGACATCTTCAAGTTGCCAAGGTTGAGAAACACTGATCTAGAAATTCAGACAGCCAAAATTCCAGATTTCATAGAAGTCTTAACTGGTTTTATCAACAGCTATTCCTACTGTTGGCTCTACGGTATTTAGGATTTGGATTCTGATCCCCACACAGTACGTAAAGGTTACTGTGTAAAGTAAGTCCAGTTACCTTACAGCATGGATGTTAAACGCGCTGCATGACGTTGCCATCACCTGAACGTTTTGCGATTCCCCCCCTGCCCCATTTGTGGGCCTGGGGTGCTCATAACGCATGACGCATCCGGCGATGGGCCGCCATTTTGACACCCCTGCTTACATAGTTATTGTATTGATAAAATATGGACAAAATCATTTTGGTGCAAATAAAATAAAAGCATCTTCTCTGTACACATCAGTCCAACAAATAACTAGATTTATAGGCATTCTTTTTTAATCGTGAAATAATGTTTGACTCTGTTATAGCCTTTAATAAAAGTGGATTAAATTGTCCTTTGTACCCCCATGGTGACATGATGAGATCATGATGAGAACTTCCAGGTGACAGTTTTCAGTCTTTAGTTTTCAGTTTACTTTAAGGGAATGGGTGGGTGGGGGGCTTCATCTTTTCCCTACAAGCTGTTTTCCTGACTGCAATATCCATCAGTAATTTTTCTTGGCTAAGGCTGGGGCAGATAATAATAAGGGTCCCTATTGAAACTCGAGGCCTTTCTGTATCCAATACTTGCCCGATTCTGACAGTTCAACCCACACAACAGTCACGGCTCAGCTAGATGCTGTGAAGATGCCTACAGCAGAAAGAATGACAACCCTCTTGTGATTTCACAGAATGCGTGCAAGAGAATTCCTGGCAAGCTTCTCTGGTTCAAGGCTGGTCAGAGCAATCAGTTGTCTACGGAAGCTCTTGCAATCCTCTCTGTGTCAAATACAATGGCTTTGTTTTTCCATTCCCGGGCATGATTAGCATATGCAGAGTGTCAGCTGTATTTCTGAAGGTGTCAGCTGGAGTTTCCAAGCCGACAAAAATTCTAATGGAAGGCTGTGGCTGTGATAGATATGCCGGCAATGACAGAATGATAGGCTGCCGGAAAATGCTTGCAAAAAAAAAAAAATGTGATTTATTCCTCTCGGCGGATCTGGTATGTATCTTTGGATGTCTGGAATACATGGCACATTATTATTATTCATGTTTTAATAATCTCCTAGGAAACGGAGAATGAAGGAAAGGAATGCATAACCATAATTGTCTAAAGACAAGTATGTTCAAATTACAAAGTATTGTGTTAATAGGGTTCAAGCAGCTTCTAATTATAACAAAGCAGAAATGCAGTGATGGGGTTGTCAGGCCTTTACAGTCTTCCTTGTGACTTTCCAAAGAGGGAACAAAGTTGCACATGACCATGTCCTCATTTTACATGGGAACAGAAGTTCACGAAGAAAGTCTCGTCCATCAATCAATGGATCGGAGATCTTGATTCCTCTGCTTCTCCCCCCCTCCATTATCTCTGTGAAAACTATTTGGCTTAAAAGAGTGCAGATTTACAAAAAGCTTGTTAAACTCTAACCATGACACTTACTCCCAGATATGTGGTTCCCATTGTTCAAGCTGAGTTTCATGATCTTTCTATAATGAACATCTCCCGAGATGTCCAGAATTTAACCATGTAAGTACGGAAGTCACTCAGTTTCAGCCAATTTCCTACGTTTTAAATCGCAGAAAAATCTGAGAAAATTATTTCAGAAAAGAATTCTCCTTCAGAAATAAGATAAAACAAAGCTTATAAGAACCAAGCTCCCCCCCCCGCCTCCTTTTCCCTCTGCACTGCTAAACTAATTGAAACCCATTTCAAGGCTCATAAACCAGGAAACAAACCCATTAACTATTCATTGACTGATCAAAAAACTCTATGATTACACCAGTAGATTTTTCCCCCCTTTCATTTTTGAATTATTGTTCTCTGGAGATTGTTGATTCGCAAACCCTATTTGTGTGATGATGATTGCGGGAGGGGGTAAGCCTAGGTAAGCATCTGAGTTCAGCTTCTCTTGAGGCCTTTCCCAGCTGCTGGGAAAGACTTCCGCTCGCCTTTCAATCAATAGCAATAGCAATAGCAGTTAGACTTATATACCGCTTCATAGGTCTTTCAGCCCTCTCTAAGCGGTTTACAGAGTCAGCATATTGCCCCCAACAACAATCCGGGTCCTCATTTTACCCACCTCGGAAGGATGGAAGGCTGAGTCAACCCTGAGCCGGTGAGATTTGAACAGCCGAACTGCAGAACTGCAGTCAGCTGAAGCAGCCTGCAGTGCTGCATTTAACCACTGCGCCACCTCGGCTCATCAAAAAACGAAACTACATCCTGTACTGTACCTTATGAGATTGGCTGGACCCAGTGCTAATCCTTGGGTTGCCTTGGAGCTCCATTGAGGAAAGCTACTACTGTATCTTTATATTTTCTTTGGGGGAAAGATTTGAACTTTACAAAATGAGATGGAGACTCTTCTCCTGCAGATTGGAGCACAGTGTTGGCTGTCTAGAGCAAGGCTGTCACACTGGTACCCCCCTTGACACCTACGTATGCATCACATGCAGGCCACATCCACCCCAGCTCTGTGAAGGGAGGAAACATTGTGAAACATCATGTGATGGCAACCTGACACCGTGAGTTTGACAGCTGTGGTCTAGAGCAGTGTTTCTCAACCTTGGCGACTTTAAGTCCTGTGGACTTAAACTCCCAGAATTCCCCAGCCAGCTATGTTGATTCCTCCCACCAGGGCGTGGCACCATCCGCCCTATTATCCCCAGAAACACCACTAATGAGCCCCAGCTGCAATGTTCATCTTGCATCCCTCAAAGACTCATAGAAGACATCTGCTGAGTCACAACAAGTATGTATTACTATTAGAAATATAGAAGTTGGTTGAAAGTAACAACTACGACTAATGCTATTGGTTTTATTTGTATTACAATGTATGACACCCAGGTGCCACACTGTTCACACAATATGTTTGTATAATCAATCAATCAATCAATCACTTGTAAAAAATGAGAGCAAGGAGTGAAAACTATTATGTAATCGTTCCGTAACAAATTACCATGTAATCCTCCTGCTTCACTTGTGGTACTGCAACTCAGCAGACAAGAACTGAACAAGGGACGGATTCTCTAGCCTTGCGGTCAAGAGTGAGGGAAGACTTCCAACCACTTCACTTCTGCGTGGCCAACTGCTCTTCAAGGAATCATTGAGCTTTCTCCAATCCAAGGGTTGGATTGCAAGCCTCATGCTTCCACCTCAACCAGGGCAAATATAGAACTTAGGAACTGTCAAGAAAAGCACAGGATGCCCATTGAGACTGGCTTGAATTATTGCTTGAAGATAAGGGTCTAATCCAGTGTTTCTCAACCTTGGCAACTTGAAGACGTCTGGACTTTAACTCCCAGAATTCCCCAGCCAGCGAATGCTGGCTGGGGAATTCTGGGAGTTGAAGTCCAGACGTCTTCAAGTTGCCAAGGTTGAGAAACACTGGTCTAATCCTTCAATACACATGTGTGCATTCACATCATAGCACGGAAAAGATTAATTTCATCAGCAATAGTACAACTTGTCAATTCTTCATCTCTGAACAAGATTGTTACCTTTTTGAAAGAATGACAACTAAGAAACCCTATGGGGGGAACTGCTGTGGAGGTGTGGATTCTCCCAGTCATGTTGACTTTCCTGTCTTCTATTTAAAAATCACCTGGAGGGCCCAATGAATAAAAGAAGAGAATTAGAGGTAGAATTAATGGCTTCCCTTGGCTTCAAAGAAGGAATTATTATCCGTGGCAATCTGCGAAGTGCTTTTAAATGCTTTGTTTCGAGGGACAGAAGAATGAAATGTTCCTATGAGCTTAACATAGTTTTAAAAACTGGAGCTTTAATTTCAGCTGTTATTATTCAGAGATCTGTATTAATATCAAGGGACACTGAGGGACAAGCCAAGTCCTGTTCTTAAAAAGGCCGTTTATTCAAACAATGATTGCTTGCTATTTTAAAACTTTGGGGAAGCATGTTTTCCCGCAGACCTTGTTAATGCTAGTCAAAACTTAGTGATGGATGTAGATAGATGTAGATAAGTTTATTTATAGGCCGCCCTTTTCCCTGAGGGGACTCAGGGCGGCTTACAACTTATGGAAGGGTTGATGTTTAGATAACTCTTTGGCTTTAAGTAATTGTGATAGACTATTGAATGGCAAGGGGGGGGGAAGTAAAGTTGTTTTTTTAAAAAAAAAAAAGTTTTCCCCTATTTACAGGTATACTCGACATGGTACAAGTATTGCTTTTTCCTCTAAAATAGCATTGTTTTAAAATTTATGCCAGGTAGGATTCTTAAGCTGTAAGCTGCAAGGATCACTGTTAGTAAAAGGAAATAGAGGGAAAGAATGTGAGTCCTCTAGAAATATGTTAGAATGCAGAAAATGTGAATTGTTCTTCAGCTACATTGGGAGCAGAGGTGGGTTCCTACCAGTTCGCACCTCTTCGGTAGAACCGGTTCATCAAATCTACCGAACCGGTTAGAAGAGGTTCCACTAGTGGACCCGGAAAGCAGGCCACACCTACAGAAGAGGCTCCAAAATTTTTTGAAACCCACCCCTGGTCCTTGGATATGATTATTCTACACTATCATGCTCCTATTTATAAAACTCAGGGCCTCTGTGGAAGGTAAGGATGACTACTGCGTTTGTGGTGCAATCAGAACATTGCGTGTGTTGAAGTTGTTTTAACGCAAACCAAAGATGCCTTTTAAAAAACAAGTTTACATCATATTCTTATGCATGCCAGTGCTGTGTGTGAGGTAATTTAAGGTGGCTGGGGAATTCTGGGAGTTGAAGTCCAGACATCTTCAAGTTGCTAAGGTTGAGAAACACTGGCTTAAGCATTCTGTTAAGTGTTTCTTCAGTATTGTATGTAGAGGGATCTTTTCCATTCTGTTGGCTACTGTATTGTTTGCTGGCATAGTTTGGTTAGGATGTTTACAGATTGTTTTGTTGTTGGTGGCTCGTTTGTTTGTTATTCGTAGAGAGATTCCATTAATTTCTGTAGCTTCTGACTTGGTAAAAGCTCGAGTGCTGATCTAACTTCATTTTCTACTACTAAAGGCTCTTAGAAGCAAGGAATTTCTAAGGTATTTTGGATGTTGACCTCTTTACAGATTCTTTTTTAATTGATCCTTTGGGGGTCCTTTCGTATGGCAATGCAAAGTTGGAACCGCCTTCTGAGTTGGGAGATCTTTTGGAAGACTTTCTGTGGTTTTCTGTTTAGTTTCCATCTTTGCTTCTTTCCAGATGTTCTTGTCATATCCTTTCTTGTCCCTTCGGACACTTCTCTGATATATTGTTCTTACTTTGATTTCTCTTCTTGTCGTGAAAGTTTACATGCTTTATTTATCTATTTGTTATTCATTTATTTGATTTCTACAGCCTGTCTTAACAAACGACTCTGGGTGGCTCACAATTCCAAACATACATTATAATTGAAATGTTCAAAACATTTTAAAAATGGTAAAAAGAGTAAAAAGCATTAAAACAGTAAAAACATCAAACCATCTAATTTGAAGTATGTAGGAAAGCGAAATATTTGGGTCTGTTAGCAATAGAGCCAGGAGGCCGGCCTCTTGGCACCTCTACCACCCAAGGCGTGAGAGCCTAGACAGTTTTTTGCAGAAAGCTTACAAGGTTGGGGTCATTCTAATCCCCAAAGGGAGGATGTTCCACAGAGCAGGGGCTGCTGCAGAAGAAGCTCGCCTTCTAGTCCATCAGCTGACAGGATCTGCAGCAGGCCCATCCCATTTGACCTAGTTGGACAGGTAGAGACTGTTTGTCCTACTGAAGAGTCCTATGATGCCATTGAATATTATTTCAGTTCCATGTAACTTTGAGTTTATTGCAAATGCAGCATCTTAAAAGATCATTTATATGTATGGTCATATATACGTTGCATCCGGTTTCAGTGCTAATTTTGGATGTTATCCATTCTTTTAAATAGTTATTCCAAACACTCTTCTTCTGCCTGATTTTATTATAGAATAGAATAGAATAGAATAAAGGGGAGGAAGGGGAAGGAGAGAAGGGAAAGGAGAGGAGGAAGGAAGGAGAGAAGAAAGAGAAGAAAGGGGGGTAGGAAGGAGGGAGGGAAGGAGGGAAGGAAGGAGAGAAGGAGAGAAGAAAGGAGGGAAGGAAGGAGAGAAGGAGAGAAGAAAGGAGGGAAGGAAGGAGGGAATGTAGGAGAGAAGGAAAGGGGGAAGGAAGGAGGAAAGGAAGGGGGAAAGGAAGGAGGGAAGGAGAGAAGGAGGGAAGGGGGAAGGAGGGAGGGAAGGAAGGAGGGAAGGAAGGAGAGCAGGAGAGAAGAAACGAGGCAAGGAAAGAGGGAGGGAGGGAAGAAGAAGTAGGACCGTTGTAAGATAAGATGGATCTATGGGATGGTAAGAAAGCAATCTTCAAGTATATTATCAACTGTAGGGAAAAATGTTATAAATACATATTATTAATAACAGTTATGAGATCATATAATTGTGAATGTATATATGAAATTGATAAAATAAAAATTAAAAAAAGAATAGAATAGAATAGAACAGAACAGAACAGAACAATAAAATAGAATTCTTTATTGGCCAAGTATGATTGGACAAACAAGGAATTTGTCTTTGGTGCCTATGCTCTCAGTGTACATAAAGAGAATAAAATACATTCGTCAAGAATCATAAGGTACAACACTTAATGACAGTCACAGGGTACAAATAAGCAATCAGGAAACAATCAATATCAATATAAATCGTAAGGATACCAGCAACAAAGTTACAGTCATGCAGTCATAAGTGGGAGGAGATGGGTGATAGGAATGATGAGAAGACTAATAGTAATAGTAATGCAGCCTTAGTGAATGGTTTGACAGTGGTGAGGGAATTATTTGTTTAGCAAAGTGATAACATTCGGGGAAAACCTGTCCCTGTGTCTAGTTGTTCTGGTATGCAGTGCTCTATAGCGTCATTTTGAGGGTAGGAGTTGAAACAATTTATGTCCAGGATGTGAAGGGTCTATAAATATTTTCACAGCCCTCTTTTTGACTCATGCAGTGTACAATTGTCCTCAATGGAAGGCAGGTTGGCAGTAATTGTTTTTTCTGCAGTTCTAATTATCCTCAAGTCTGTGTCTCTCTTGTTGGGTTGCAGAACCAAACCAGACAGTTATAGAGGTGCAGATGACAGACTCAGTCCTTCCTCTGTAGAACAGAATCATCAGCTCCTTGGGCAGTTTCAGCTTCCTGAGTTGGCACAGAAAGAACATTCTTTGTTATGTTTTTTTGATGATGTTTTTGATGTTAGGTGTCCATTTTAAGTCTTGAGATATGATAGAACTTAGAAATTTGAAGGTCTCTACTGTTGAAACTGTGTTGTCTAGTATTGTAAGAGGTGGTAGTATGGTAGGGTGTTCTCCTAAAGTCTACCACCATTTCTACGGTTTTGAGTGTATTCAGTTCCAGATTGTTCTGGCCGCACCACGAGGGTAGTTGATCAACCTTCCATCTATATGCTGTTCCATCGTTGTCTCGAATGAGACCAATCACTGGTTCAATTATTCAGGAGAATCATCATTCCATCAGAAGAAATATCCATAGCATCATTTATTTACTTGTGTTATTCTACTTTCCTCTGCAGCAACAGGGGCCAAGACCCCTGTGACAATTTTAAAAGTGCGAAATCTTTAATATTAGCAACCATGTAAAGCCATGTAAACCAGTAGAGAGTCAGATATCATAAATAAAAGCAGATGAAATGGGAAGGATCAAATTGCTAAAACTCAACTTTGCCGGTCCAATGCTCCCTGAAATAAAAGTATCTTAGACAGAAAAAGCCAGACTTGTAAAATGATGAATGTTATATATTAGCTATAGAAGGATATTTGCTTCCTGTTTTGTATCACTGACTGCCATATTTCAAGCCTTACTGGAAGCCAAAGACCTGGGGAGCAGGTGGAAGAAGGATGATCATTCCATTATTCTGGGTTCAAGTCCTGAGATTAATCACAAGCATGTGAAATTGTGAACTGGGCTTGCTTAACACCATCACATTCAAGAGACCTTTTAAAAGAAAAAAAAGGGGATGGGGGAGCAACCAATGTTCCTTGTTTTTAATTTCCTGGAAAGTTTTTAAAAAAGAAAAGTGTGGTACTTCATAAATGACCCAGATTATTCAATGTAAAAGTTCCTATCAAATGGTGTTTTTTCACAGATATGCATAAAAAAAGCAAAAGCATTGATTCTCCTCATAGATGATGTTCGAACATTTTATGAAAAGATTTCAGTTCTAGAATGTCATTTAATACTTGTACAAGGGTTTCTTCCTCATGTTCAATTCTATATAAATAATATGAGTAATGCATATTTATGGTCTCAGCTGCCCTCCAAGATGCTTTGATTTCTCCCAAGGAAAGAACAACCAAGAATCATACAGTTGTTTAAAGCCCCCAGAAGCTTCTACGTAGATGGCAAATGGTTTTTAAACAGACTTAAAAGTTGAAAAGCATGTTGTGATGTAGTGCGACTGTATGTGTCCCCATTTTCTTTTAAAATGGTCAAAAACCTAATCTATTTCTCTGCTTCCGTCTGAAATAGCTTTGTGGATTTTAGTGGCACATTTAATTTAGATCCCTGCAATGGGTTGAAGAAATGGTGAAATTGAAATGGTCTGCCTTCTCTTGCTATCCCTTATGTTGAACTCAATGGGAAAATAATCTGAAGGCAACTTCAGCTGGGAGAATCAAACTTAAACGGCTCTAAATGTCATCTCTAAAATAGCCCCATTGTGCTTAAAATGTAGATATTAATGATATGATTTTTTTTTAGACTGTGAAGACTACCTGTAGTTTTAACGCCCTAACATTTATTAATTACAAAGCCTTGGTTTTCTATCTGTGCATCAGATTCTTATTATCGAGGCTGGTTTTTTTTTTTTTTTTTTTTTTTTTAAAAGCTGTCTCTTTAGAGGCACCTTCACAAAAAGCATGGGAGGAATATCAAGACAAAATGCTATTTTCCAGTAATGAAGGAATAAACCTGGATATCCACAAGCCTGTTTCCTTGGCAACTAAATGGTATAATCAGAACCTCTCAATTGTACCACCTTAAAGAGGCTTTTAAAAGGGTGAGGGTGGGTGGGGGGTCTGTGTATGTTTCTACGAACGGATAAAAGGAAAGAACAAAAAAAATTGGAGAAAATTTGTCCAGCAGGAGTTTTTCTAGAATGCTTCAGCAGCCTCCCGGTTGTAAACAGGAGGAGGATGTGGCACACAATGGCTGCTTCTATCAAGCCCTTGCTTGCAATCGGCAATTTTGTAAGCACCGAGGCGATGGCAGAGCCAAAGGGAATGCCACACAGCCAGCCCTGCCTCCTTCCCCCTGCCAGACACATCAGCAGCTCAGAAATGGAACAACAGATGGTATAAATTGTCCAGGAGATTGCAGAATCTTTTGGATGAGAGGAAAAAGAGGATTGTCAATATTATTTCTGTTTTGCATTAGTAGGCCAACCCTTGCTATTCAAAAAATGCAGAGCTAAGCACATTGAAGAGTTAGGAAACTCTGTGGCCTGTTCCTCCAACCTGGTGCCGTCTCTAGATAGGCTGATTCCGATTTCCAGCCCTTGGGAGGACCTCAAGCTGGGAAATCCTATTCTTTTATTTATGTAAGAATGTGCTACTTGCTAGCGCTCCACTTTTTTCCCAATCTTGAATTTACTGCAGTGGCTTTGGGTCAGAGGTGGGTTCCTACCAGTTCGTACCTATTCGGTAGAACCAAGTTCATCAAATCTACCGAACCGGTTAGAAGAGGTTCCACCAGTGGACCCGGAAAACAGGCCACACATACAGAAGAGGTTCCAAAAAATTTTGAAACCCACCACTGCTTCGGGTAAACTATCGCTTAGTCTCTTGTCATCTACTTCCAATCGGGGAGAAAAATAATGCCAGCCTTTTTCAGGAATACAGTACAGTCTTCTTAAGAACATTCCTGGAAATGCTTGTTTTGAAAAATTGCTGAGTACTATTATAAGCAGCTTGCCGGCTGAGAAGGTAGTTTAATGAGTAAATGATGCATGCAATTTATTTCCACCTCATTTTAATTCTCAATCACAAGTCTTATTTTTTTTTAAATTAAAATGTTGATTAAAAAGGGAACATTGGAAATCTGGCTAGCTATCTGAAACAAAAAAATCATTGCATATTCTTTTATATTCTTGATGGCTTTTTTTATACTCTTGCCTCCCAAAATGGTTTTTCCTTACTCCAGGCCACATTTTAATGAACATCAAAGTAGTTATTTGAGGACTGACCACATCAGTGCAGTCTTTATTTCAACACAGATACAACTGGCAAGGATAATAGATCAAGTGAAAGACATTCTTATTTTGGTAGCTTGCCAATGTATACTATTCCCTGGGTTAGGAGAGAAAAGATGGTAATTTAGCAACTAAAGCCAGTGTATTTGCACGTGCACCCGGAGTAGAATATACAAGGCACATATTACTCACATGTGCAAATATGTGTGATGCCGAAGCAGCTGCATTATATTATATCCAACTATTTGTTCTTCCACTTCAGCCCTGTTCAATCTGACTGCCAGTGGTTCCGAGTACATTATGTGTTTCCTATCATTTATACTCTGGCACTTCAAGGTGTAAGAGTATAAGAATCCAAAGTTCTTGCCCTGGAAAAAAAAATGGTGTGTCAGGAAGATACATTTCTCTGAATGATGGAGAAATATGTATTACAGATATCCTGCCGAAGTGGAATTCTGTTTAGCTATGAAACTTTCTGACTAGCAATTTGTAGTTAATACCTCTGGAAATAAGCATCCCATCCCATAATTATTTTATACCGAGCGTACCTTCCCAATATAGATCTGGGAAATCCTCAAAACACTGAGGGCTCCTCCCTTGCAAGAGAGTTTACATACATACAATATAAGGAACATACACTAAGTAATGGATATTTAGGTTTGAAATAAATTATTAACTGTTGTGGATATCTGGAAGGCTATGTTAGTACTGAATTTGAAAAGAGTGGTACCAGCTTAATCAGAATAAAACTAGACTTGGCTCTTGCATATGTTTGAGTATCTTGGAACATGCCTTCCCTTAATGTTCTCCAGATGGATGCTCAATAGCATGCAGCCATGAATTCTCTCCCTCTCTCTCCCCCCTCTCTCTCCCTTCCTCCCTTCCTCCCTCTCTCCCTCTTCTCTCTTTCTCTCTCCTCCCCCCTCCTGCAATTTCTGCAACTTTTACTAACTATTTAAGGTAAGATGGCAAATTCCAAAGAGCACAAGGGAAAGATACTTAGTGTGAGCATTTATGTCACCACTAATTGCTGGTGCCAACTATGGTTGGGCTAAATGGGGTGAGGAGATGAGGAAGATTCCCCACTATTATCAAAAATATTGATTCCTATGTCAGCAAGATGAAGGGATTAAAAAAAAAACCACCTAAAAGCGGAGTCTCTGTCTTATCATGTTGCATTGTTATGAAGCTATCATAACTTTGAGTGTTATCCCTGTTGCCTTGGAAATGGGAATATGTTCAATCTTTCCATGCTGTATCAAACCTTCCAACAGTTCTGGAAAATAATAGGTAGCAAACATGTATGTTTGGTGGAAGCCATTTTAAAGTTGTCAAGTGCAGCTTGTCATTGCCATAATTCTGCGAGAATGAGAATAGAAGTCAGGAAGATGCCTTGCTCTCCATATCTGGTCGTCTAGAGCAGTGTTTCTCAACCTTGGCAACTTGAAGATGTCCGGACTTCAACTCCCAGAATTCCCCAGCCAGCATTTGCTGGCTGGGGAGTTCTGGGAGTTGAAGTCCGGACATCTTCAAGTTGCCAAGGTTGAGAAACACTGCTCTAGAGTATGGGATGTTATGCTTGTGTTTAAATAAACTTTTCTTTCCAGACACCATACAAATATATAATTAACTAACATATCTATCTGGCCATCTTCTTTCAATGAAGCTGGGAAAAAGGTGGACTAAATAATTCTCTAACATTTGTACCGTAGTTAAACTACTCTTCTCTGCCATGCAATATATAGATGTAGCTGAAGTTCCCATGAAGTTCTAACTTGTTTCTTCCTTAGGCAACTACATTAAATCTTGTTATGTCCTCAAAAACTTCTGCGAACTCTCTGGTCAACGCCTTGAAGTCATCTGAGGTGGTGGCATGGATGCTGGAAATGACCAATCTAACCCTAACAAGCTTGGAAGGGTGTTGCTCATGATAATCAGTGGCAGCCAGCCAGCGAAATCAGTGCTTTCAAACTCTGAGGGAGCCGTTTCCTAAGAGAGGGATGGAATTTCCCTGATAATCCCGCAGCTTCACATGGCAATGGTTTAAGTGACTTTTCGACATGGTGGGCACTAGCCATTTGAGGGTGCTCTGTGACACGATGGATCTAGAGGAGTCGTTGTCTACTTCCATCCAGAGAGGGGCACCCTCAATCTGGACCGTGAGGTAAATTTTGTTGTTGGAGCCCATGGTGGCATGGCTGACCGCCATTGCAGGGTGGCATCAATTCAATTTCAATTTAATTTTCAATTTAATAAAATTTGTATGCCGCCCACTCCCTAGGGACTCTGGGCGGCTTACAGACAAGATAAAAGCATTTAAAAATTTAAAGATAAAAATACAATTGTTAAAATTACACACCATCCATTCTGTCTAAGTGGGGCTGGATATTGATCAACAGCCCCAGGCCTGCCGGAACAGCCAGGTCTTAGTGGCTTAACGGAAGGCCGGGAGGGTGGTAAGGGTCCGGATCTCAAGGGGTAGATCATTCCACAGGGCCGGCGAAGCTACAGAGAAGGCCCTCCCCCAGGGGGCCGCCAGCCAGTATTGTCCGGTCGACGGCACCCGGAGGAGGCCCAACCTGTGAGATCTTGTTGGTCATTGGGAGGTAAGTGGCAGGAGGCGGTCTCTCAGGTAGCCAGGTCCTAAACCATGTAGGGCTTTAAAAGTAACGACTAGGGGACTTCCTGGGAGGAGCCTGCTGGTGGTGGCAGCAAAAAATCAGCTGCCTCCGAATTCCTGGCTACGTACCTGTTTAGAGGATCTTCCATCTGACGTCTTATCAGGTTTTCTTATCCTTCAGGCAAGAAGGAAAGAAGAAACTGTTTTGCTGGCAAATGCTCTTCGATTTTTGCAGCTTTTGTGCTTGCAGGGAAAGGGGGGCTAGCCCAAGGCAGAACGGCTGTCCGTGCTGGGAACTTCAAACTGCCTTGTGCAGGACAAAGTAGGTCTCTCCCACTCTGCTCTAAGCTTTGTTTGATTTATTCTTATCACGAGCTGGATCCGTTTACTGTGGACAATAATTGCTTATCAACATTTTAGCTTCTTTTCTTTTTCTCCTCCGAAAAATTATTTACTCAGAGGCTTCTAAAATGGCGCCGAGCAGGCTGGCCTCTCCGGTAATAACGAACACTTTTTGCTAACTCTCACAAAAATTCAAAACAAAAGAGATTGCTTATCATTTGTTTTGGTTTCATAATAGAAGAATTTTACTCCTTCATTAACCTTATTTGGAAGTTAAATGGTGATGAATCTGTTGAATGGTCTTGTTACAATGTTTACTCACTGAAAGTTTTGCCAAGCCTTAAACTTCAAAATAAAAGCCTCTTTACTTAAAGCTGCCAATTCAGGCAATAGAGTTTTATTAACTGCAGGCAGATAAATTTTGAAATGGCTTCAAAACCAAATATTAACTTGAAGTCGTCACCCTCTACTTCCAGGGGCACATCCTCAGTGCCTGGCACAAAGCTGCAGCCTCCGCTTCCTACGCCCCCTGCTGGGGATGTGTTAACGAAAGAATTTTTCCTGAGTAATCTAAGCGAGGCTCTCAATGCACAGACAATTAAAATGGAAGATAAGTTTAGAGATAATAGAGAGGTGGTAAAGCAGGAGAGAAAAGAGGAAATGAAAGAAATGAAAGAAGAAATTAAAAGTGAAATAAATGGACTTAAACAGGAGCTGTATGAGAAATTTGATGCTAAGATTGATAAAATTAGAGATGACGTGCTGAGTCTTGTAACTGTATTAACAGAACATATTTCTGGAGTGGAAGATACTCTAGAGGTTCTTAATGATGCCAATGCTAACTTGACATTGAAAACAGAGGTGGTGGAACAAAAAGTGGAAAAAGCTGAAAAAGAAATTATTATGATACAGTACCGACAAATGGAGTTCGCATTAAGAGTAAGGGGGCTGCGTGAGGAGAAACAGGAGAACCTGAAACAGATCCTATCGGAAGCCTTTGACCGCCTGATGGGAAGACCAGGGACCAATCAAGACTGGTGAATTGACAAAGCTTACCGCGTTAACTCCTGGCTGGCAAAGCAGAAGCAGCTTCCTCGAGACATCGTTATATATTTTACTACAAGAGAGTTTAGAAATATGGTACTGCAAGCATCTTATAATACTAAGCTTCAAATTGGCGGTCAAGACCTGGCTGTTTTGAAAGAGATACCACCTCAAATGTTAAGAGCCAGGAGGGACTACACTTTTTTGGTCGAAGAACTCAGAAATCGTCAGATACAGTATAGATGGGATGCACCATTTGGCATCATATTTACATTTGATAAGCAAAGATACCGCCTCAACTCTGTATGGAAAGCCCAAGATTTTTATTATAATATATTGAAGGCCGGACACCCTGCACCATCTGGACCTAGAGAAAGACCACAAGAAGGACAGGATAGACAGCAAACTACACAACCACCAGACAAGATGGAGCATCTCTCTTCTCTAGAAGTGCAAGGTGCTATGGAACCAAGACCTAGCCGCATGACTACTAGACGTATGGAGAAACAAGCTAAAAAGCAACAGCATCAACAATCATCGGCCATCGATCAAGGATCTACAACAACAAACCTGGAAGCAATGGGAGGAGCTAGACCTAAGGTTAAACAGGCTGTGCAGGAAGCTCTAAAAATGCTTCAACCAACCAAAGATGACAACTAAGATTTTAACATGGAATGTCAACGGACTGAACTCTCCACAGAAGAGGAAGAAAATATTTCATTATCTCAAACAGTTTAAGAACGATGTAATTTGTTTGCAAGAAACTCATATCAAGTCAACTGATCAAAAATATTTGATCAACTCAAAACTTGGTCAACATTTTGCAGCTTCTGCTATGGAAAAGAAGAATGGTATAGTTGTATACTTAAGAAAAGATATGAAAGCTGAATTAATAGAAGCAGATCCCTTCGGAAGATATATTGCTTTAGACTTAATCTTAGAAGGGAAAAAGACATTACTTTTGGGAATTTATGCTCCCAATCAACAGCAAGATAGATTCTATAGAAATCTTCATGCTAAATTAGTACAGTGGGACTATAGTTCCTGTATACTATTGGGTGACTGGAATGGAGTGATAGATACTAAGAGAGATAAGAAGATTTCCCGCCTAAATACCAAGATGCGAGCAAAGTTACCCAAATCTTTCTTTGACATTATGGATGATTTTGAATTGAGAGACATTTGGCGAGAAAGAAATGCAGAGGAATATGACTTCACTTTCTTCTCGGACAGGCATCAATCCCTTTCAAGGATTGATTTTATCCTAACCACTAATGATTTGCTTTCTAGGGTCAAGAAAACAAAGATTGCAGCTAGGGTCCTTTCGGACCACAACCCAGTTTGGATGGAGTTGGGAAGGGTAGTGCAGGCAAGAAGGTCTTGGAGATTGAATGAAAACTTATTTAAATATGAAAAGTATATTAATGATTGTAAAAAATTACTATCTGAATATTTTGTTTTGAATATGAATAAGGGTACATCTATGGAATTTGTATGGGACGCAAGCAAAGCGTATATGAGAGGAGTTTTGATGAATATAAATAAAACACATAGAAATAAGCAAGGGTTAAAACGAACAGAACTGGAAGAGGAAATTAAGAGAAAAGAGCTGGAGTTAACAATGAACCCAGATGATACAAAGGTTAAGGAAGCTATTAACATATTAAAATCTCAATTTGACATGTTGATCTCTGACCAGGTGGCTACTAATCTATTATATGCAAAACACAATACTTTTTGTAATGCAAACAAACCTGGCAGATGGTTAGCTTATCAGATTAGGAAAAAAAGGAAAACTCGAAATATATCTAAACTGATTTACAGAGGGAAGGAGGTGTTTCAACAGGAAGAGATTCAAAAGGCTTTCTGGGAATTTTTTACAGAACTGTATAAAGGGGATAAAATTAATGGTTTAGACATAGATAAATATTTAGACAAAGAGAAAATACCTTCAGTTAGAGAAGAACACAGGCAAAAATTGAATCAACCAATAACCTCGGGGGAAATCCTGCAGGTAATTAAGCAATTAAAGTCAGGGAAAGCACCAGGTACAGATGGCTTGACAGCGGTTTACTATAAAAACTTACAGTTAGAAATGGTAGAACCTCTTAGAGAATTATTTAATATGATTCAAACGGAAGGTAAAGTCCCTCCATCTTGGAAGACAGCGTTTATATCTTTGATACCCAAAGAAGATCAGGATACTACTCAACCCAAAAATTATAGACCTATTTCATTACTGAATGTAGATTATAAAATTTTTACTAAAATATTAGCAAATAGGTTAATGTTGGTCACTCAACAATTGATACATACGGACCAAACAGGTTTTATACAAGGGAGACAGATGAAAAGTAATGTTAGATTAATTATTAATGCATTAGAATATTTGGGAAAGAACAACCAGATCCCTGCTGCGTTTATATTTTTGGATGCTGAGAAGGCCTTTGATCAAGTTAACTGGCAATTTCTGTTGATGATATTGCAAAAAATGCAGATAGGAGATAATTTTTTACAGTCAATTAAAGCAATATACCAACAGCAAACAGCACAAATCATAGTCAATGGAAGTCTAACAGACTCTTTTCAAATTGGAAAAGGTACAAGACAGGGCTGTCCTTTGTCCCCATTATTGTTTATTATAACTTTGGAAGTATTGTTGAATAAAATACGGGGCTTGGATGGTTTAAAAGGGATCAAGATTAGGCAGCAAGAATATAGAGTCCGCGCTTTTGCGGATGATTTGGTTATAATATTGGAACAACCGCAGGAATCCAGTATGGTTTTAATGAATATGATTAATCAATATGGTCAAGTGTCGGGCTTTAAAATAAACTTAGGAAAAACCAAAATATTAGCTATAAATATGAATATTAAACAAAAGGAAGAATTAGGAGTGATGCTAGGATGTGAGGTAGTTAAAAAAGTCAAATATCTTGGAGTTAACATTTTAACTTCAAATGGGAAATTATATAAGCATAATTATGAACCACTTTGGCATAGCATACAGACAGAGATGAAAAAATGGGAGAAATTGCACCTATCTTTGCTGGGTAGGATAGCGGCAGTGAAAATGAACATTCTACCAAAATTTTTATTTCTCTTCCAAATGTTACCTATACTAAAAAAAGATGCGAACCTTTTAGAATGGCAGAAGGGTATTAACAAATTTGTGTGGGCAGGAAAGAAGCCGAGGGTAAAGATGAAAATAATGCAAGATGCACGTGAGAGAGGAGGATTGAAACTACCTAATTTAAAACTATATTATGATGCAGTGGCATTATCTGTAATTAGTGATTGGATTCACTTAACCAATGATAGAATATTGAACATTGAGGGACACGATCTGCTATTTGGTTGGCATGCTTACCTGTTATTCAACAAAAAATTGGATAAGAACTTTAAAAGTCATATTTTAAGAAATGCTTTATTGCGGGTCTGGAAGAAATACCAATATAAATTAAATGACAAGATACCCATGTGGGCAATTCCTAGACACGCAATTGAAAATATGAATACAGCACAAAAACAGGACAGAATTACTTACAGACAGCTTCTTACCTCGGAAAGGGGGGTATTACAATTAAAATCTTTAGAGGTATTAAAAGAGGAGAAGGTAGTTCAAACATGGTTCCAGTATGGGCAATTACAGGCTAGGTGGAAAATAGATCAAAAAATTGGTTTTATTCAAGTTGAGGATAATCTGTTTAAACAAATAAGAGATCAAAGCTTAATGCATATAAAGAGGATATATAATGTATTAATACAGATGGATTCAGAAACAGAATTAGTTAAAGATTGTATGATAAAATGGGCTCAAAATATTGAGGAACCAATAATGTTGGATACATGGGAAAGAATCTGGGTAAGAAATGTGAAATTTACACAAGCTCAAAATCTGAGAGAAAATTTTTACAAGATGTTCTATAGATGGCATTTAGATCCTAAAAAGTTGGCTTCTATGTATCCGAATGTACAGCCTAAATGTTGGAGGTGTGGTTCTCTCGATGCTACATATTATCATATATGGTGGACTTGCCAAAAGGTTAAGGCATTTTGGATAAAAATATGGTGGGTCATGCAAAATGTTTTTAAAAGAAGGATAAAGTTTAGTCCTCAGTTATTTTTACTAGGTATATGTACTGACTTTACAGTGGTAGAGACCAATTTGACTTTGCACCTGATAACTGCAGCAAGACTGTTGGTGGCGCAATATTGGAAGAAGGAAGACTTGCCTACAATCCAAGAATGGACATTGAAAGTAACAAACTTAGCTGAAATGGCTAAAATATCGGCATATCTCAAAGATCATTCAAATGAGAGATATAAACGAGACTGGAAAAAATGGATTGACTATATACAAAATAAATACGGGACTAAGAAATTCCAGTTAGCCTATGCTTAAGATCAGAAATGATTTAAACTGTTAAAAGTTAGTTCAGTAAGAAGAAGCTAAGGTCAATCTAGAATGTCATTAATTTCTTTATTTCCTTTTTCTCAATAGATTTTAGACTGTGTTAGTTAAAAATCCATACCGGGTACGGGTTCTGGGAAGTCGGGGGGGGGGGGGAAGGAGGAGGGGGGGTGGGGGGGTGGAGGGAGGGAGGGGTACACACAACAAAAAAAAATTGTACTTCAATGTTTTAATGATTGACAAATGACATATTTGTGTTTTTTTTTAAAGAAAAATAAAAAAGTTCTTTTTAAAAAAAAAAAAAAAAAAAAAGTAACGACTAGCACCTTGAAGCGCGTTCGGAGACCAATGGGGAGCCAGTGCAGCTCGCGGAGGATGGGTGTAACATGGGTGTATCTAGGTACACCCATTATCGCTCGTGCAGCTGCATTCTGGACCAACTGCAGTCTTCGAACACTCTTCAGGGGCAGCCCCATGTAGAGCGTGTTACAGTAATCCAGATTACAGGCATCGGTCGTGGGAGATAGCGAAACAATTTTCCTGGGGGTCTAGTTGTTCTCTTGGTTGGTTTTCTGTTATAGATAGTCTCGGGTGGCTGGTCAGTGGCCGGTAGAGTGGTTCGGAAGATCTTGGCCAGATGGTCTTTCTTGCTGCACTGCCGACAATTCGTGGTTTTAAACTTGCCTGGGAGCAATCAGAGACGACTCCGAGCCGGCACGGGCAGCGTAACTTTGAGGACATAACAAATGTAATAATGTTTATGATACGAAAAGGGGTTTCTAACGGAAGGATTATGTGCAGGATGGGCTGGAAAAGTTACCCCAAGTAAGCATACGTGTCAATCCTCCATTTTCAGAATTTAGTGCAGGCAGATGTTATGTGTGTGCCCCTATTGCTACTAAGCACAGAAACCTAATGCTACTTTATCTCTAACAGTAACCTGGCAACATGTAAGCCACTTATTAAAATTATCCCTGAAAGCAGGAGCTGAGGATGAAGCCCGCTCAGCAGAGAATCAATGTGGCTGTTGCTTTTTAGCCAGTTGTAATCTTATATGCCATTTTACAAGTGCTTGGAAGCAAAATGGACTGGGGAAGTTTTTGTCAGCAAGGAAGGTTCAACATTCTCTCTCTCTCTTTCTCCCCTCCCCACCCCAAAATTTTATCTAGTTCAATGTTGTGATTTGTGGGGTGGATTTTATGAGGAGCAAAAAGGTGGCATTTGTAAACCTGCCAGCTTTTATTTTTTTTTTACTTCATTGGGCTGAGTTGATTTATCACAGGAGCAAACTCTTTGAGGAGGAATCAGGTTAACCTCTTGAATTTGCTCATTTTTTAAAAAAAGGAAAACACGCTGTTTGAAAAGCTGGGTCCATTATTTCTTACCTCCATAGACTTTATGTTACATGTACCTTGGACAGATTGATGTATCAAGTGGTCTATGGCATTTGGCATGCCACTGTTCCTAAACTGCCCAAACCTAAAAATACAAACAATACTAAAATCCCATTCTTCTGTTATTTCATGAACAACCCATTAAAACTGTCTTTAAAAATTCACTTACAATCTGTAAGGATGACATATTGTGAAGGAGATTAGCAGGACATGTTAAAGGAATGAGGGGCCCTCAGCAATGGTGGAGGTGGAAGTAGCTTGGCAGAAGGCCAGGCCTTTAAAGGCAATGAGCTCTCGAGGCCTCATTAATTTTGCCGGCTGGCAGACCAGTTGAGTATGAGGTGTTATCTGGTATTCTTCTGCAGTCCATTGGAAATGCCAATAAAAGATAAAAGACACGACAGTGAATAATCAGACAAAATTAATTTTCAGTACTTGAATAGCCACCGCATAGAACTACTATGTATAACACTTCAAATTGAATGAAGGTAGAAAGGCAGCTGATGAACTTAAATCGATGGTTGGATGGTTGGATGGTTGGATGGTTGGATGGTTGGATGGTTGGATGGTTGGATGGTTGGATGGTTGGATGGTTGGATGGTTGGATGGATGTGTTGTGGCCCACCAGATCTGGCAGAAGATTCAGACAGTGAGGAGGTTGGGAAGGAACATGGGCCAGTCCTGGAGCCTGGGGAAAGCTCTGATGAGTATGAGTATGAGGTGTTATCTTGTATTCTTCTGCAGACCATTGGAAATGCCAATAAAAGATAAAAGACATAGACATGACAGTGACTAATCAGACAAAATTAATTTTCAGTACTTGATAACGTGACGCCACTTGTATACTGTTGCTCTTTAATTTCACTGTAAAAATAGGACAAGCTGAATATATTAATAGATTGTAGAAATACACCGAAGGGAGGAGTAGAGGGATAGAAGAAAGAGGGGTAGCGAGGGTGGGAGAGAGGACTGGAGGGAGGGGGAGAAGGAAGGGAGGGAGCGTATCGGGAGAGAGGAGTGGTAGAGGGGGAGGGGAAGTAGGGTAGAGGGGAATGATGGAGGGAAGAAGGGAAGTTGGAGGGGGCGAAAGAAAGGGTGTATGGAGGGTCGAAGAGGTACATTGGGTTTCTATTTTGGGGGGTATTGCCGACAAGAGGAATGGATGTGTTTATTGTTTAATGTTATATGGCCCCGGTTATGCACAGTATATATGTGACTGTACAAAAATGAAATGGAAAAATAAAAACACATTTTTTTAAAAAAATCAGTACTTGAATAGCCACCTCATAGAACTACTATGTATAACACTTCAAATTGAATGAAGGTAGAAAGGCAGCTGATGAACTTAAATCAATGGATGGATGGATGGATGGATGGATGGATGGATGGGTTGTGGCCCGCCAGATCTGGCAGCAGACTCAGACAGTGAGGAGGTTGGGAAGGAACATGGGCCACTCCTGGAGCCTGGGGAAAGCTGTGATGAGGGCTCTACGTCAGAGGCAAAGATGGGACATGGGCCGTCGGACAGTTATCAGCTGCCTTTGTTTCAGAGGTGGGTTTCTGCTGGTTTGCCCTGGATCAGATGAACTGATAGTGGCAGCAGTGGGAGGCTCTTCCTACCCGCCTGGATGCTTTTTGCGCATTGCTCATGCACGACCAAACTGATAGAAAAATAAATTGAAACCTGGTAAATACTTTGCAACTTTGCAACTTTAATAAAAAACCTTCATTGTCTCGAAGCTGAGACAATGAAGACGACATGATGGCTGAACACTGTTTATTTTAACTAACAACACAATGACAACCAAACACAGATTTCCTCGGGATCCCGTCTGACAGCTATTTGTACCGTATCCAATCAGATGGAGGTGTTTCTCCCGCCTGCTGGCAGGCGCGCTGTAACCAATAGAAAAGACTTCCGCAGTTCTTAACAAGTCGTAACAACTAGTCATAACTCCAAGGACATAACAAAACCCATCATTGCTTTATTTGTCAGAAGGTTGCAAAAGGGGATCACATAATCCTGGGACACTTCAACTGTTGTAATTATGAACCAATTGCCAAGCATCTGAATTTTGATCGTGTGACCATGGGGATCCTGATACAGTTGTAAGTGTGAAAAATGATCATAAATCACTGTTTTCAGTGCCATTGTGACTGATTGGTCACTAAATAAACTGCTAAGTCAAGGACTATCGGTATACATGCTCTTTGCTTTTCCGGACAAATAGTTTTAAAAAAACTATTTGGGTCCAAACTTAGTGATGTAATATATGTTTTATTATTAAAAAAAACTTTTCAAAGCCTTTCAATTGCTTTCACAACATGTTTTCTTACCTGGCAACAACCCTAAAATTTCCAGGCTGTTTCCTACTTAACATTATTGCCTCCACCTACCTGGCAAGTAGCAAATAACTACAAGTGGATTTTCTTTCTCGCAAAGCATCTGTGACCTAAGTACTTAACGCACAAAATTGTTTCACTCAAAAGGGATAAGGAGAAATCATACACATAAACTCAGTGTGGCAAGTTCAAAAGGGGAAAAATAATAATGCGTTTTCTGGAATGACAATAACCACAGCAAACGTTTTCCAATTTGTACCAGCAGATGCAGTGACAAAAGAAACCATGACAAAGAACTTGGAAGCCACAATCCACACATTTCACAGGTGCAGTCAAGTGAAAAAGCTTATGGTGGCGACATAAAAGCAAAAATTCTTCCGGGGTCAGAAATTTCAGGGGCTGAAAGATGCACATATGTTCTCCCTCCCCCCCCCACCCCAGCTTTAAATTGTCAAATGCTGCTTCACTTATTAACCAAGAAAGAAACCACTCAACTCAATTTTGCAGAATTAAGAGTACTTTTACTGGTTATAAGTAAATAGAAGCTAAGCAAAGCTGGATCTGAGCAAAAGCGCGCGAAAGCATTAGATATCAATAGCAATAGCAATAGCAGTTAGACTTATCTACCGCTTCATAGGGCTTTCAGCCCTCTCTAAGCGGTTTACAGCATCAGCATATTGCCCCCAACAACAATCTGGGTCCTCATTTCACCCACCTCGGAAGGATGGAAGACTGAGTCAACCTTGAGCCGGTGAGATTTGAACAGCCGAACTGCAGAACTGCAGTCAGCTGAAGTAGCCTGCAGTGCTGCATTTAACCGCTTCAAGGTGCTACTTACCATCCATAAATCTCTCCATGGTAGTGGATCTGAGTACTTGAGAGACCGCCTCCTGCCGATTACCTCCCTTCGACCGATTAGATCGCACAGATTAGGCCTCCTCCGAGTTCCATCCGCCAGTCAGTGCCGACTGGTGACTACGCGGAGGAGAGCCTTCTCAGTAGCAGCTCCGACCCTTTGGAACGATCTCCCCGTGGAGATTCGCACCCTCACCACCGTCCAGACCTTCCGCACAGCCCTTAGGATCTGGCTATCCCGTCAGGCCTGGGGATAAGATTCTAATTTGCCCCACCCGAATGTTGAATGAAAGTTGTGTTTTATTGTTTTATTTTTATTTATGCACTGTCTTGTGTTTTTGTTTTGCACCCCCCTTCCCATGTATTGTAAGCCGCCCTGAGTCCCCTCAGGGAAAAGGGCGGCCTATAAATTATAATAAACTACAAACTACACTGCGCCACCTCGGCTCTCGGAATACATGACCCATTCCCCTCCCCTTGGTAACCCCAGTCCATAGTCCAATCCAATATTTCCACAGCTGTCAGGTGGGAGACATCTTCAAAAATCATTATCAGGTTGGTATGCCAGACAGTTGGCCTCAGCGGGAAACTCCCCTCCTTGCCACATGCGCAAACGAATGGTGAGAACAACTCCCAATTAACAGTCCTCCTGTACAGAATATTTCCCTCACCCAAATACCATGCCCTCCCTCCCCGTTTCAATGGCAGCTGAAAAGCAAGCAGCAAAACAGAGGCTGACATAAATAGATTCAACTACTAGTAATTCAAAGAAATATAGATTTTTAAGGCAGCATCGGGTTCACCATGGGCAACTTTTTGTTTCTAGAACGTTGAGCACTTCTTTCAGAAATAAAGCTACCCGTTGTGTTTCATGAAGCCCTGGACCAGACTCATAAAAAGCTGAAGTGCCTTCAATCCACGTTAAGGGAATACTATAGGTTTAGGTTTAGGTTTTATTATTATTTATAGGCTGCCCTTTTCCCTGAGGGGACTCAGGGCGGCTTACAATATATAGGGAGGGGAGTACAAGACAATAAAACATAAAACAATACATAAATAAAAAATAGTACACACCATTCATCATTCGGGTGGGGACGGATTATGACTTTTATCCCCAGGCCTGACGGGATAGCCAGGTCTTGAGGGCTGTGCGGAAGGTTTGGACGGTGGTGAGGGTACGAATCTCCACGGGGAGATCGTTCCAAAGGGTCGGAGCTACTACTGAAAAGGCTCTCCTCAGTGTAGTTGCCAGTCGACACTGACTGGCAGATGGGACTCGGAGGAGGCCTAATCTGTGTGATCTAATAGGTCGCAAGGAGGTAATTGGCAGGAGGGGGTCTCTCAAGTACACAGATCCACTACCATGAAGGGCTTTATGGGTGGTAAGTAGCACCTTGAAGCGCACCCGGAGATCAACAGGTAGCCAGCGCAGCTCGCGGAGGATAGGTGTTATGTGGGCGAACCGAGGTGCACCCACAATCGCTCGCGCGGCTGCATTCTGGACTAGCTGAAGTCGCCGGATGCTCTTCAAGGGCAGCCCCATGTAGAGCACATTGCAGTATTCCAGCCTAGAGGTCACAAGGGCCCGAGTGACTGTTGTGAGAGCCTCCCGGTTCAGGTAGGGTCGCAACTGGCGCACCAGGCGAACCTGGGCAAATGCCCCCCTGGTCACAGCTGTCAGATGGTGGTCGAAGGTCAGCTGTGGATCCAGGAGGACTCCCAAGTTGCGAACCCTGTCTGAGGGGTATAAAATTTGGCCCCCCAGCCTGAGTGATGGAGCACTAGCCAAATTATTGGGAGGGAAACACAACAGCCATTCGGTCTTCTCCGGGTTGAGTACAAGCTTGTTAGCCCTCATCCAGTCCCTAATGGCTTCAAGACCCCGGTTCATCATGTCCACCGCTTCATTGAGTTGGCACGGGGCGGACAGATACAGCTGGGTATCGTCCGCGTATTGATGGTATCTTATCCCGTGCCTCCGAATGATCTCGCCCAGCGGTTTCATGTAGATGTTGAATAGTAGGGGGGATCAGACCGAACCCTGCGCCACCCCATATGTTAGGGGCCTAGGGGTTGATCTCTGCCCCCCAACTAACACCGACTGTGACCTGTCTGAGAGGTAGGAGGAGAACCACTGCAAAACAGTGCCTCCCACCCCCACCTCTCGCAGTCTTCGCAGAAGGATACCATGGTCGATGGTATCGAAAGCCGCCGAGAGGTCAAGGAGAACCAGGATGGAGGCATGGCCTCCATCCCTGGCTCTCCAGAGATCATTGGTCAATGCGACCAAAGCGGTTTCAGTGCTGTAACCAGGTCTGAAGCCGGACTGGAAGGGGTCTAGGTAACTGGCTTCCTCCAAGGTCCGTTGAAGCTGGAAGGCCACCACCTTCTCAACAACCTTCCCTACAAAAGGAAGGTTGGAGACTGGACGATAATTGTTGAGAACAGCTGGATCCAAAGATGGTTTCTTCAGGAGGGGTCTCACCACCACCGCTTTAAGTGCGGAGGGGAAGTGCCCCTCCCGAAGGGAGGCGGTGACAACCGCCTGGATCCAGCCTCGTGTCACCTCACTGCTGTTGGCGACCAACCAGGAGGGACACGGGTCCAGTACACAGGTGGAGGCACTCACAGCTCTCATGGCCTTGTCCACATCCCCAAGGGCAACATCCTGAAACTCAACCCAGGGGTGGTCAACCAGTTTATCCTCTTGTGCCTCGGCTGGATCTGCAGAGGTGGAGTCCAAATCCGACCGAAACCGAGCAACTTTGTCCGCCAAGAACTGGACATAATCCTCAGCCCTACCCTGCAAGGGGTCCCCCGTATCCCTCCTATGTAGGAGGGAATGGGTTATCCTAAACAGGGCGGCTGGGCGGGACTCGGCGGACGCAACCAAGGTGGCAATATATGATCTTTTTGCTGTCCTAAGTGCCCTGATGTAGTCCTTGGTGCAGGTTGTTAGGAGTGCTCGGTTCGACTCGGATTTATCGGACCTCCATAGGTGCTCTAGGCGTCTCCTCCTATATACTGTACCAATGAAGAATATAACTTCCATTCAAGTCTTAATATAGAGAAGAAATATGAATAGATGTGACTCAGTGGTGGGTTTCAAAAAATTTTGGAACCTACTCTGTGGGTGTGACCTCCTTTGTGGGAGTGGCTTGCTGGCCATGTGACCTGGTTGGAGTGGCTTGCCAGCCATTCTCTCTCTCTCTCTCTCTCTCTCTCTCTCTCTCTCTCTCTCTCTCTCCTTCCTTTTGTCTCTCTGTCCCTTTTTTCTTTTTTTCCCTTTATTTATTTATTTATTTATTCCTTTCTTTCTCTCTCTTTCTCAGTCTGTGTGTGTGTGTGTGTGTGTGTGTGTGTGGCAGTGGTGGGTTTCAAAAATTTTTGGAACCTCTTCTGTGGATGTGGCCTGCTTTCTGGGTCCACTGGTGGAACCTCTTCTAACCGGTTCGGTAGATTTGATGAACTGGTTCTACCGAATAGGTGCGAACTGGTGAGAACCCACCGCTGATGTGACTACACATGTAGGAGAAGAGCAGGCAGAGTTGAGGGTGGTGGTGGTAGAGTTAAATGCATCATCAGTTTAGAATCCTTGTGTTGTCACAAAGGATCCGGGTCCAGCCCCTCTTGAATTCTGTTGAACTTTATCTAGCACCAAATAAGTGTTGAATTTTATTTGACCAGATACTTATATATAGGCTTGAATTATATAGGCTTTGCTGCAACATTACAAATGTCCTGATTCTTTGTGCTTGACAGCATAATATTTACAGGTAGTCCTTGACTTATGACCAGTTGCTTAGTGATTGTTCAGAGTTTCAAACCCCTGCCCCCAAAGCTATTTGTGATTCAGTTCTGAAGTTCTGAAGACACCTCTCTGAAGTCATCAGATTGCATTTTGGGCACTCGATAACCAGTCTGCATTGACAATCATTTTCAACATCCTATGGTCACGGAACCATGATATATGACGGTTTTACAGTTTTCAGCAAAAACTTCCCATAGGGAACAATGGGTTTGCTTAATGACCGTGGTGTTTGCTTAATGACTCCCATTAGAAAGGTTGTTAAAAGTAGGTCACTTGGTAATTCCCGTTAGGATTGTCACAATTTACGACCGTAAATGAGTTGGCTCCATTGCAGTCATAAATTGAGGACTACTTATCCTGCCTGGTGATTGAGAGGGAACCAGAGGTGGTACTCAGCAGGTTCTGACCAGTTCTGGAGAACCGGTAGCGGAAATTTTGAGTAGTTTGGAGAACCGGTAAATACCACCTCCGGCTGGCCCTGCCCCCATCTATTCTCTGCCTCCCGAGTCCCAGCTGATAGGGAGGAAATGGGGATTTTGCAGTATCCTTCCCCTGGAGTGGGGAGGGAAGCCACGCCCATAGAACCTGTAGTAAAAAAATTGAATACCTCCACTAGAGGGAACCTTTGCAATCTGAACAAATCCTGCCATTGCTAAGTGGCAAGGAATTTGCTCCTTCACATTTTAAATGTTGCCTTGTAGAACCATTTCCTACGGGAGGAGAATGCTTCCTCAAGATTATCAAAATAATTATCAAAATAAAATTATCAAAATAAGGAGGAACTTTCTGACAGTGAGAACAATAAACCAAGGGAACAGAAGTTGCCTTCGGAAGTTGTGGGGGGCTTCATCCCTTAAGACTTTCAAAAGGAGATTGGACTGCCATTTGTCAGCACATCTGTATATTTGAAAGAAGCAGCCTCTTTAAATCTGGAACCAATGTGATAAAGCTTTCCCCCCTTTGCACGTAACCATGCCCCAGCGCTGCCTTTTCTGTTCTCGGTTCTCATGACATAATCTTCATTTGATCCCCTGCCAGCACAAGCATCAGCCATCCTTAGCTATGCCAGTTTAAAGAACATCTTCCTTCTTAGCCCACATAACCCAACTTTTATCATGGATAAACAATGGTGTGTTCCACCAATTGCTGTATTGCTATTGTAGGGTCAGCCCAGAGCTGTGGTGGCCATTCTGGTTCTAGGGCTGTTCAGGTTTGGGTAGCAAAAGAGTTCTGCTCTTTCAAATTGGGCTTTCCCTCTGTACCCATCAGGCTGCAAGCTGATGGCTACAGAAATATATATATGTAAGAAATCACTATAATGGTCGGACAGATATTGGCCTGAATGTATGAGGGCTTGAAATAAGCATAAGGATATTTCTGTCTGTCTTCTTCCCAGTTTCCATGTGTCCATCTGAAAGCCTGAAAGATGACAGTACTTCTGTCTACTTGGATATGAGTATAGTATTGATTAGATAGATTTGTTGTTATAGAAATGGCTTGTTATATACTAATGCAGTGTTTCTCAACCTTGGCAACTTGAAGATGTCCGGACTTCAACTCCCAGAATTCCCCAGCCAGCATTCGCAGCAGAAGTTTGCTGTGAGTTGAGTCGGGATGCAGGATTAACAATGCAGCTGGAGCTCGTTAGTGTTGTCTTCTGGAGATAAAAGGACGGATGGTGCCACGCCCTGGTTGCAGAAGTCAATATTCGTCGGTGGTTCATGGTTCATCGTTCATCGGTGGTGGTTTGTTTGCGAGAGACACTTGGATAAGTGATTTGCTTTCTGTAACCTTGATTCAAGGAGACACTTGGAGAAGTGATTTGCTTTCTTTCTGTACACCTGGTTTGGCCTCAAGAGATCTTTGTTTTGCATTCTGTTATCTTCTTGCCAGAGGCTTTATTTATGTTTATTTTGGGCTCGCAGCCAGGCTGAGCCAAGGACTGATAAAGTTATTTCCTTTTAAGTCTGTCTGACTGTTGTCTGTGAACGAGCGAAGAATGGGGGACAGAACAAGGTTGCATGTACAACTCCATTCTCTACCCATTTTAAAACATGCTCAGAGAATCCAGACTCGTCAAAGAATCCAGAATTTCTTCCATTCAGCAGTAAAATATCGCCACAGATAAATAGACTTACACAGATGGTGTCCGCATCTCTGTCAGTGTAGTAACAACCAATTTCATTGAAATCCCTGTTCACTGTCCTGCAATGGTTGTTTATATATCATGTTTTAATTGTCTCAGCTTCAAGCAATGCCATAATTATGATTTCTTGTCCTAGGGAAAAAATGGCAGCTAATTGGCAGAGGCTGAGTCAAAACACAGGGGCCTCCTGGGGAACGGGGGGGGGGGGAGGAATCCTATTTGTCAATGTGGGCTTCATTTGGCCTTTTATTTAGCCATCTTTCAGTCAGAAGAACATTGAGGTAGTTAAGTGGTGCCCAGGGATTCTCAGATGGAGGGGCTTCTCCTTCTGACTCGGTAGCCTTTAGTTTCCAAGTGACATTACATGCTGTTCGTTACTGTCAGTGGTATTCGCTGTATGTTCCTTTCCAGCATATCTCTTCCATTGTCAGGAGTTAACCTTTATGTTCTCAGCTTCTGCACATCCTCCATGGCCAGGCCAACTTTCAGAGATGCTTGAGAAATGATGGCTACTGGCAAATGTATGTGCTGGCATTCAATGCCACATGATAAAACATTGCGGTTCTTGCGTTTATTTTTTCATGTGGGGAACGTAGTTGCTGATTAAGACACATATTTTCTTTTCTCAAATCTTAGGGTAGTGTTCCGACCGAGGCTTCCCAAGAGAATGAAGCAAAGTCCTTGTACAGACAAAAACTCCTTTTATTAATTTACTGGGAATTCTGCTCATTCACCTCCAGCAAAGTCTTTCAAGGGAAGACTTATAGTCACAGACCTTATCTGGCTTGGAGAGCTGCCAGGCCGAGATCTGCAAAACTTGGCAAGGAGTCTGGGAGAGTCATGAACCAATGAAGCGAACTAATTGTCTCCTGCAAACTCCATTCCCCTTTCGCTCCTCTTTTATTCCCTCTGGGGGGGGGGATTCATCATCCACCTGTGGCCTTACTCCCAAGAAAACCCCTGTTCTTTAGCTGTTTCCTTCGTCTGGCAACTCTGCACATGAGCACACTGGGAACAGGCTCCAGCTGTTTGTCTGCCTCACTGATGCCTGACTGTGAAAGGCAGCTGATACCTGACATATAACTGTGGCCCCCTCTCTGCCTCCGACACAGAGCCCTCATCAGAGCCTTCCCCAGACTCCAGGACTGGCCCATGTTCCTCCCCAACCTCCTCACTGTCCGAATCTGCTGTCACTCTGCTGGCTGGCCACAACAGATAGGATCTTTCTTTTGACGAGCAAATCACTTCTGCAAACGTATCAGAAAAGAGACAGCTACTTCCAAATGCTTTTTTCTTTCTCCCCATTGGGAAGCATGCTAGGTATGTTAGGCGCTACTGTAAGATTATGAAAGTCAAAACATGAAACTTGGACGAAAGGTGTGGCTTCCAGAGCAAGGAATCCCAGGACTCACAATTAATCCAAGGGCATGTCAATGCTGTGGAACGGCAGGCGGTGATTTCTCATTGCTTTCATTTACCATCTGAGGATGGAAGCAGCCGTATCATTTTCCCATTTCCCTTATAAGTAGCAGCACTTGACCTGTTACCTTCTCCCTTCTCTGGCTGTACAGTTGGCTAATCTGAAAAATGGGGGAGGCGTTCCCAAAGGCAGCTAAAGTGAAATTTAACCTTTACGTTTCCATTCCTTGCATTAACAGAAGAGGAACTTGGGAAGGCATCAAAGAACAAGTGATTATCTGATGTCAAATGACAAGTGGGAGCTCACCCCCCACTTCACCAGTGACGGGGCCACATGCCAGGGTGGATTGAGGAAGGCAGGGCACATCACTGAACTGCCACTCAGGCCTTTGTCCGAGCTGTCAAACCCTGTGCAGTGACAGGGAGGCTAGAGGTGACAAACAGCACACCACATTCTCCTCTTTCTCAATACCTTACGATGATATTAGATAATGTTTAGTGTTATTTTTTATATTGTGAGGACGCTGGCACACATTAAAAATGAAATTCTATTACTCACTTTCAAAAGATTATATAATCTTTTATATAATCATAGTATTTTTATGGGTATGGATTGTGTATGTGTGTGTGTGTGTGTGTGTGTGTGTAGATCAGTGGTGGGATTCAAATAATTTAACAACCGGTTCTCTGCCCTAATGACCATCTGGGTAGGTGGGGCTCGGTGGTCATGTGACTGTGTGGCTGTGGCCAACTCAACATCACTCACGTTGATGGGCGCTTCTTCACCTTAGCTGTTACAATGTCATAAGAGTTAACTGGAGAGGCAGTTTCTGTAAGCAGGGCAATAAAGATGTGGCTGGAAACAACACCAGAGTGTTTCCTTCCTGCCTTCCTTACAGGATTAGCCCTGTAAAGTGGGGGAAAAAAAGGAGATTTCTTCCAACAATTGGTTCTCCGAACTGCTTAGAAAGTTAACAACCGGTGCTCCCGAATAGGTGCGAACTGACTGAATCCCACCACTGGTGTAGATAGATAGATAGATGATAGATGGGTAGATGGGTAGATGGGTAGATGGGTAGGTAGGTAGGTAGGTAGGTAGGTAGATAGGTAGATAGATAGATAGATAGATAGATAGATAGATAGATAGATAGATAGATAGATAGATAGATAGATAGATAGATAGATAGATAAGGTAGGTAGGTAGGTAGGTAGGTAGGTAGGTAGGTAGGTAGGTAGGTAGATAGGTAGATAGGTAGATAGGTAGATAGGTAGATAGGTAGATAGGTAGATAGGTAGATAGATAGATAGATAGATAGATAGATAGATAAGGTAGGTAGGTAGGTAGGTAGGTAGGTAGGTAGGTAGATAGGTAGATAGGTAGATAGGTAGATAGGTAGATAGGTAGATAGGTAGATAGGTAGATAGGTAGATAGGTAGATAGATAGATAGATAGATAGATAGATAGATAGATAGATAGATAGATAAGGTAGGTAGGTAGGTAGGTAGGTAGGTAGGTAGGTAGGTAGGTATGAATAAAGTGAATTGCATAAGTTTGCTTCATTAAAATGAATTCTTTGCTACTGATCACATTCTGTTGGGAAAGGAACAGTTTTATCTACAGCTCATTAGTTTAAGTGCAAGATCAAGACTCTGGGATGACAATTCCAAGGTGGCCAAGAGTGGCACAGTGGTTAAATGCAGCACTGCAGGCTACTGCTAGATCAGCAGGTCAGCGGTTCAAATCTCACCGGCTCAGGGTTGACTCAGCCTTCCATCCTTCCGAGGTGGGTAAAATGAGGACCCAGATTGTTGTTGGGGGCAATATGCTGACTCTCTGTAAACCGCTTAGAGAGGCCTGAAAGCCCTATGAAGCGGTATATAAGTCTAACTGCTATTGCTATTGCTATTGCTAATTCCATTTTACGTTGCTTTCTTTGCAGAAATCAGGTAATGTTTGTTTGGCTTTCACCCTGTTTTTATAAGTAATTCAAGAGAGACAGCATACACAGCACTCCTTCTACCTTCTATTTTCCTCACAGCAACCACGCTGTGATGTGAGCTCGGGTTGAGAGAGAATGCCGGGCCCAAGATCACCCAGCCAGCTTTCATGCCTAAACTGGGACTAGAACTCCCAGTCTCCTTGTTTCTACTCTGGTGTCACTAAAATGGACACAGTGTAACTTTGCAAAATATCTGTGACAATCTAGGCCTGGGACAGAGACAGCAAACCTTTTGGGCACTGAGGGTCCAAACCAGAATACACACATGCACACGCAATGGCCAGCTGGTCTTCGGGTTTTCAGCACTCCAGCGTGCGAAGACCAACTAGCTAGTGCGCATACACACCAGAGGTGGGTTCCTACCAGTTCGCACCTATTCAGTAGAACCGGTTCGTCAAATCTACCGAACCGGTTAGAAGAGGTTCCACCAGTGGACCCGGAAAGCAGGCCACACCTACAGAAGAGGCTCCAAACTTTTTTGAAACCCACCACTGGTCCTTGGATATGATTGTTCTACACTATCATGCTCCTATTTATAAAACTCAGTGCCTCTGTGAAAGGTAAGGATGACTCCTGCGTTTGTGGTGCAATCAGAACATTGCGTGTGTTGAAGTTGTTTTAACGCAAACCAAAGATACCTTTTAAGAAACAAGTTTCCATCATATTCTTATGCATGCCAGTGCTGTGTGTGAGGTAATTTAAGGTGGTTCTGACAAGTGTCGTCGGCATCTTCATATCCGGCCACATGGGCTGCAAGCCACTCTCACAAAGGAGGCCACACCCACAGAGTAGGTTCGAACAATTTTTGAAACCCACCACTGATACACACGCTGGGAACTAGAAGAGCAGCTGGCGATGGCAGACCCACCCAGAGAGGGATCTGCGTGCCACATCTGGCATCTGTGCCATAGGTTCGCCATCACGGATCTAGGGTATACAATAATGAAGATCAGGTTTAAGGCAGCCCCTTTGTAAATTCTGTCTTGCTCCCAAGTGTACACACAGCGCAGGGTGTCAGAGCTACGTTTACTGATGATAGGCCAGCAAAACACACACACACACACACACAGAAAACCTCTGTGCTGCTTTTTTATTCCAGAGTGTGGAATTCATGCCAATCCTTCTTCCTGACACCAGCGCTTCTCTCCATCTCGATAAGGAAAAAGCCAGAAGCACATGGGACAAAAAATGGCTTCTTTCCCAATTCTTGCTATGATGGATGGTGACAATGGTGTCACTTAAGGCAGGCCTAAATAAGTCAAAACAATGTAGAGGTGAAAGGCCAGCTCATCCAAAGTTCACACCATGGCAGCTCTTCCCCCTCTCTAATTCATGTATGCAAGGCACCACTGGTAGGTCTGTGTGTGTGTTCAGCTTGTTGTGCTGGTTGCATTTTAAAGTCATAGGCACCATCCTGGAGGATGCAGCAAACCTGACCCAGAAAATGGAAATGTAATGGGATATATTCTTGGGATGAATTAAAGCTTTTCCTTTCCTGTTCTTTATTTTTTATCTCATATTTCTAAACTGTGCAGAGAGGCTCTGGGTTCGCAACCTGCACACGTACACAGTTCAATGTAAATTGTTCTGCGTGCATGCGCAGAACAATTTACAGTGAACTGTGCATGTGCAGTCACTAAAATCTAAAATGGCAGCAACCAAACGATAGCAAGGGAACTGGTTCGGGTGCGTGGCAGGCCTGGATTGTTGCTGGTTCTGGGACCCAGGCCTGAATTCTACTACCGGTTCGGCCAAACCGGCAGCAACCCAGCTCTGATGCCATCACTTCATTCAAGGTGACTCTAGGCAACTTAGACACTAAGCATTAATTACAGCCCTATCCCTTCCATCATAAAGGGAAACATCTTAAAGGACCCTCATCCCCCAAGGCTAATGTCTCTTCTCTTGAGAGCAGGGAATGGAATATCAGGGAGCAGAAAGATGATTTCCCCCCCACCAACTTTTTTCTTCTATTGGGACACTGGCACACACACACACACACACACACACACACACACACCTGGGTTTTTTAAAACCCTGAGTATTAAACAGAGCTATATATCAAGTCTTTGAGTATTAAAACACAGTGAGAGGTGAAATTAAAAATTAACTTCTGTTGAGAATACCCTGTTTCCTCAGTAATTACACTATGTTAGTCTCCACAATGCCATGGCAGAGCTTTTGTGGGCTGTAGACCATGTATATATCAGCTTCCAACATCCAGCATAGCAGAGTTGGAAGGGGCCTTGGAGGTCTTCTAGTCCAGCCTACCTTTCTCAGACAGGAAACCCTATACCCTTTCAGAGAAATAGTTGTCCAAACTCTTCTTAAAAACTTCCAGTGTTGGAGCATCCACGAGTTGTTCCACTGATTAATTGTTCTAACTGTCACCGGCCTTCCTCTTTACACAGAACCTTTTGTCATCCAGAATGGTCTGACTAGAGTCATTTTATGACTTAAATCAATATTTGGTCCCTGGGGTTTAGCTGGGTTTCCTGAAAGCTGTCAAGGAATGTCTGAAATGCACTTTAAACTTATGTGCTCCATTGAAGATATATTTCATAACATGCTTTTGGGTGCATTTAAATCTCCTTGGGCTGTTTTTTTTTATGAGAGAGAGAAAAATAAATAATTAAATGAATAAAAAGAAAGAAAGGCAAAAAAGAAAAAAGAAAGAGGGAGGAAGGGAGAGAGGGAGAGAGAAGAGGGAGGGAGGGAGGAAGAAAAAAGAAAGAAAAAGGAGAGAAAGAAACACAAAAAAGAAAGAGGGAGGAAGGAAGGAAGAAAAAAGAAAAAGGAGAGAAAGAAAGAAAGACAAAAAAGAAAAAAAGAAAGTAGGAGGAAGGGAGAGAGAGAGAAGGAAAGACGGGAGGGAGAAAGAAAGAAAGGAAGAGAAAAAAGAGAAAGGGAGAAAGACAAAAAGAGAAAAAGAAAGGGAGGAAGGAAGGAGAGAGGGAGAGAGAGGAGGGAGGGAGGAAGAAAGGAAAAAGAAGGAAAAAGAAAGAGAGAAAGAAAGACAAAAAAGAAAAAAGAAAGAGGGAGGAAGGAAGGAAGGAAGAAAAAGGAGAGAAAGAAAGAAAGACAAAAAAGAAAAAAGAAAGTAGGAGGAAGGGGGAGAGAGAAGGAAAGAAGGGAGGGGGAAAGGAAGAAAGGAAGAGAAAAAAGAGAAAGGAAGAAAGACAAAAAGAGAAAAAAGAAAGAGGGAGGAAGGGAGAGAGAGAGAGAGAAGGGAAGGAAGGAAGGAAGGGAAAGGAAGGGAAGGGAAAGGAAGGGAAGATGAAGGCAATTATGAATCCATTCCTCTATACTTTATATATTGTCTAGGGTAACATCCAACAAACTGGCAAAGCAGCTCATGTCTGATTTTGCACTTAAGTGAAGTGTGTTAAGTGGTGGGTCACCTGTGTGTCATAGTTCTCCTCAACAGGGATAGCTTAGAAAAAAACAGTTGCCATGGGATAAGTGGTGTCTATCGAGCTCATTGTAGATTACAGACATGCAATCAACTGCCAAGGTATTAGCCTTGAATTATAAACACATTCAGTCATATATTTGATTTGAAGGCTATGGTGCAACCACTTTCCCCCAGATAGGAGTGAAGGAAGAAGAACCCACGGTACAAGAAACAAGGCCATGTATTACACTGTCTTTTCTAAGCCTGAGTTAGGACACCAACAATGACATTTAAGAAGGTCCAAAGACCCTTAAACATGGCCCCATCCTGCCTGAGGGCTTAGTACCACTTCAGAGGGAGCTAGTTTGGGAACCAACTTTCTTTTTAGAAATCTGCAATGTTGACCTCAAATTGGATAAAAAATGGCATTACGGTTTTTGTTTTGCTTTAAGTGCTCTGCTCTGCAGAGCTTGTAGACAGACTGTTTCCTGGTTGGAGAGAACTCGGATCTCTTCCCAGCTTCTGGCTCCTGAGTCCAATTCCGTTTTCCTTCCTATTGCTAGAGCAAGGGGCTCCAAACTTGACAACTTTAAGACTTATGGACTTCAACTCCCAGAATTCCCCAGCCTCTGAGAGTTGAACTCCGTAAGTCTTAAAGTTGCCAAGTTTGGAGACCCCCAGCCTTAGAGCCGCCAGCTCCCATTGCTTGAAATATTTCCCATTTTCTCCATCATTCCAAACATTGGGGAAAGCATCTCTTTTATAAAAATTACTGAGATGCTGTTCCATTGTGAGTATTCTCACACTGGGTTTTATAGACAACAGTGACTTCATATTAATGGCTCTGATTTTTCAGCAGATGGCCAGACAAACGACACATTATGCACTAAAAATGTAGATAGGGAAGGGGAAGAGAAAGCTCATATTTAATTCCCTTTTAATGTGCAGAGGAGTTAGGGGGATTCTTGCCACTCCAAAATCGCTGGAGCAGAGCATCAAATGGCTTCTTTGCGCTCTTCCATTGGATATCTAGAGGGAGCACTTGTTGGCGCATGGTGCTCTCTGCATATTCTCATTGTTCCAGGGCCAGTAGAAATGAACCAGATTGTAGGGCAGGTCTAAATTGCTTTGGAAATGTGAAAACAGCTGTGATGGGGAAGTGTCCTTGCATTTGTGTTGCTCTGTTTTACCCTTCCCTTTTTTTCCAGTCATGTTTTGTTGCTACAGTCATCCCATTTCTATTTAATTTTCTTCTTCATGACCTTTGCAATCCAACTAGGAATCCCAGACTGAACACTGACAACACCCTAGGGCAGGGCTGTCAAACTCCTAGCCCACGGGCCAGATGTGTCACACTGGCCACGCCCATGCCCGGTTTAGTGAAGGGGGGGAAAGTCCCGATACGTCAAGTGACACCGCCATGATGACATGAGTTTGACACCTCTGCCCTACTGTATTACCACAATCAATCAGAACTGAGCTATACCATGATGTCCAGTGACGTGCGGTAAGGTTTATGGCTGGTTAGGCACTAACACAGGGGTTTCAAAATTTTTTAGACTTATGGTCTTCAACTCCCAGAATTCCACAGCCAGGCATGCTCAGTTCCGATTTAAAGCGACAGCATGTTTTTCTCCTCTGCGAAAAAGTTTTCCTTCATTCTTTTTCTTCTCCCTCCCCCTCCTTCCTCCCTCTCTCCCTCCCTCCCCCCCCTCAAACAGAGACAAGCACAGAGAGAAGTTGGATCCCTCTCTCACTCACTCAATCTCAAACAAACATAAACACAAGTTGGATTGAAAGCAGCTCCTCTGCCATACCCACCCCCCATTCCCCTGCTGCCTTTCGATCGGAGCCTTTGATTGCAGGTGGAGCCACGTTGCCTTTTCAAACTTGTAATCAGTGAAGCTGGGCTTATATACTTTTATCCAGGTGTGTGTGTGTGTTTGAAAAGGCAATGTGGTTCTGCATGCAATCATTTTTTTCCTTTTCATGATGACAGTGGTGAGGCCCTGCCTCCCCTGACTGCACGTCCCTGATTGATGTCAGTGAAGAAATGATGCCTCTTGATTGCCTTTGCTTTGAGTGAAGGAAAGATCACATGTATACCTTTTGGTCAACAAGTTATCCTTCATTGTGCTACACTAAAACTTTTTAATGTTTTAATAGGATGAGAGCAAAATGTATCCTCCAAACAATTAGATCCCACATTCAAATGCAGAACGGGGATGGGGTATACATTCACACGCAACACAGAATACTCGTTCTATTAGAAAACAATGTGATCCCTAGCGAGAATGGGCAGGTTTCATATATAAATATATGTGAGGATAAAGATAGCATCGGTAAATGTTTTCGGCAGCAAGTCAATTTGAAATATGACTCTCCTTTAACTATACAAGAAAGAAACAGGGAGTTTTGCTTTGGTTCTCTCTCTCACTAGATAGCGAACCCCTTTAAGGCTTTTTTCACACTTTTTACAAAAAAATATGTGAAATATTGAAAAGGAATGAAAATGACTGTGAAGTATCTCTTCCATGCTTTAGTTTGACTCTTCACTGGTTAAAACCAGAGAATTTGAATAGTATTTGCCTGTTTCTTTATTGACTACACTATCTAAACCAGTGTTTCTCAACCTTGGCAACTTGAAGATGTCCGGACTTCAACTCCCAGAATTCCCCAGCCAGCATTCGCTGGCTGGGGAATTCTGGGAGTTGAAGTCCGGACATCTTCAAGTTGCCAAGGTTGAGAAACACGGATCTAAACTAATGACAAAGGCAGGAGCAAATTTTGGAGGTAAATAGTAAAGTGCTTTGTTAACCAAATATCCTTTAACCCTATTTATGTTGGTTGCAACTGGGATTCTCTTCCCTGAAGTTTTACTGTTATCAGCCTCAACGCTTAAAATGGTTTGTCTGATTAAAAAAAAAATAAACCTGTGTTGGCTGCGTTCATTTATTATTTATTTATTATTAATCTGAATTTTATTTGTACTATATCTTATGTCTATGTTAGGTTATTTTAATAAGGGCTGGTCACTACAGTAATTGAAATAGTCTTTTCGTTTTATTTCACCAAATATCACTTTATTTGCGCTTACCTTTGATGATTTACAACTAGTAAGATCAATTGCAATTAACAACTCTCTTGTCTCAGTGCAATTTCTTTCAACAATGTTGATGATTTAGATCAGATAGGTAATACACAGAGGTGGCATTTGTATTTGTATTTGTATTTTATTATTTGTATGCCGCCTTTCTCCAGGAGGACTCAGGGCGGCGAACAATTCAAGGGGGAAAAAAAGGGGGAACATAAAAGACAAAATACAAATAATAAAAGTAGACAACAGTCGCACAACCATACATGTCGAGAGGGGAGGGAACTCATCACCCCCAGGCCTGCCGGCAAAGCCAGGTTTTGACAGCTTTTTGGAAGGCCTGGAGAGAGGTGAGGGTCCGAATCCCTGCGGGGAGTTCATTCATGACTCTGTAAACTGCTTAGAGAGGGCTGAAAGCCCTATGAAGCGGTATATAAGTCTAACTGCTATTGCTATTCCAGAGGGCTGGAACTGCCACAGAGAAGGCCCTCCCTCGGGTAATAGCCAGGTGGCATTGGCTGGTAGATGGCACCCGGAGGAGGCCAACCCTGTGAGATCCAATGGCATTCAGCCAGTTCGGACTGGTTCACTCAAAGCATTAGTGGAAATCGCGGGTGGGCCCGCCCACCCCGGCTCTATGCCATGCTACCTGGGCACATTTCCAAGCCATGTGCATGGATGTAAGCCACACGTACGATCAAAGGGCCTGTGTGGAAGGCTGAGTGTATGCGTGGATATGCAAGCTCACATTTGCAAACTGATAGGAAAAGTGAGTGAGTGAATACCACCTCTGGTGGTACAGACAGACAGATCATAGATCAGGGAGGGAGGGAGGGGAGGAGGGAGGGAGGGAGGGAGGGAGGGAGGGAGGGAGGGAGAGAGAGAGAGAGAGAGAGAGAGAATGAATCAATTTTACACACAGAACAGCAATCCAAAGATAGAGAACTCACGTTTTAAGGTGATCCCTTAAAAAAAGACATATACAAACAAAGAAAAATATTCCTATACCATGTCCAACATCCCCATTCTACCATTGCAAACTTCAACAATCTTCTCTTACCCTGGTAAACACATGTGATATATTTGCATGTGAGTGTGCCTGCATATGTGTGCATAAACATGCTAGATGCTCAATGCAAAATAAAGTGCTCATTTACAGAATTAAATATTCCCATCTGCACACAAGCAATGATTCTTGAAAAAATGTTTCATATTCTCCTCTGTCCTTCCAACAGAAGCAGTGAAAAATAAGAGAGAAAGCAGGGGGGAAAAAACAGGCTAGAGATGGAAAAGCAGAAAGCCCAGTGTAGGCATTATAAAAAGGGTTCAATTATTCAGGGAAACAGCCCCTTCCAAGCAGCAATTAATCTTCAGGCTAATCTTCCGAGACAGCAGCACAAAAGGTCTCGCACCACCACCTCAATTCACAGGCAATTATTTGGGTATAAACCTTCATCTTCCTAACAGTAAATGTAATAGTACAACTTGGTGTAAATTTAGACTTGGAATTCAATCAGCTTCCTACCTGAAATGATAATGCATGTTATGTCACTTACTTCTAAATATGGGAAGCCTTCCGCCTTCACTCCTGTAGGAGACCATAGATGTACAGAGGCCTTTCTATGAAATGAAACTGTCTTAAATCATCTGTCAATGTAGAAATCCTCCTACATAGAAAAGTTTGTTTATTTTTTAAAAAATTCTTTAGCAAATTTATATGGTCGTTCGCCTAACGAAACATGGCCGTGGGCAGCATACAACGTAACAATTAAAAAGCATAAAATATTCAAACGTAAATAAAAAAAACATTTTAAAAAATAGATTATGGGACGACAACAATCAGTTGACATCTTACAAGTTGGCTGCCTCTCGATCATATGTTTCTAATTGCTTCAAGGTTTCAGCACGCAGTCACATAATTGCTCATACAAATCACTGCTTTGTTCAGGGTGGTGGCATAAACGGAATCCTGAAAATATTTCAGATTACCTGTGATGATTTCAACTAATAATTTTACCACTCTACCATTTGCGACTCAAAATAGGGGGCGGTGGTGGTGGTGTTCCTATCAGAAGATCACCAGGAGCTACATATCTGCAAAGTCAACTTAGACCGTAAGGGAAGCCAACATGATTTGTTTGTTGTTTTTTTCCATCTTGGGTGATTATCCAACCCTTTCCAGAATCTGTTGAAGGACTCGTGAAAATGCGGATGCTGGACCCAACAGTCCCCAAAACCATACTCTTCCACAAACACATATAAGAAAACACATTCCGTCTGTCTTCTATTTTATAGTCTCTGCTTCATAATGTCTTTGTGACAATTGTTATATTTTTTTAAAAAGAAATGTGTCTGCATTTGGACCATTCGTGAGACAAATTTGGATCTTTGCCGCCTAAGATGACAGATTCAAAAGCTGGTTCCAATGGGGGGGAGGGACCCTTTGCTTAGTAGTAGTAGACTATGAGCATCCAGAGATGTTGACAAACACTGAGGTCTCTGGAGACCAACTTCTAGTTATGTGGCCTTTTAGGAGCTAACTAAGTGGCCATTAGGCCCAAGGGCCTTATTAAATATTTTGCCCTTTAACTCGGTCCTTTAGCTCAGTCATGGATTTTAATAGACCAAAGTCTGGTTGAAATAAAATTAGAAAATGATAACAGAGAAGTTTATTTCATAGCAAAGATACTCATCCTCCAGTCTTTAAGATATGTGGACCTCAACACCCGGGATCCCAAGATGGAAGATGCATATATATCTCTGCTAATAAAACAAGGTTAAGAACACACTGCTCCGGATAGTTAGGAGATAGCTGTCCTGATGGCTGAGATTCTGGGAACAAGAGCCCCAACAGATCTGGGAAGCACCAGCTTGAGAAGCTGATTTCACTAATCTGTGTCTTTGTCAGTTTGTCTTCGCCTGCTGAAATGAACTGAATGGTTCTTGCTTGTTTGTTCCTTTGTTTAACTATGTCTTTGTTTATTGGGAAAAGGTTTTAGGCCTCAGCCCTATTTACTTCTTCCTGCCTCCTGTCTTCAACCAGCAGGATCGCCTGAAGCCAGCCAGTATCCCTCCTGCCTCAGCCGTTTCCTTCAGGATCATTGGTATTTTGGTGGCTTCTTTCTTTCTGCATCTTGTATGTTAGCATCCTCATACTTTCTTCAGCTAACTGCCTGTTACTCCAATTCCTGGTTCTTTCTCTTCCAAAGTCCACTTGGTTTTCATTCAGGAGTTCAAGGTGGTGTAACTCAGCTCCTATTCCCCCCCCCCCATATCAATTCTGCAAGGTAAATTGACCCAGGATCACCCAAGTAAATCTCCTTGATTGAAGGGGAACCTGAAGATTGGTCGTTCTGGTGCCAGTCCAACATTTTCAACACCATTCCTCTTCAAATGGTCTAGATACTCTGACGCCATGCTTTACTAGAGTTGAATATACTATAGTTGCATTTCTTTCATCAAGGGTTTGCAATAAAGATCCCACCTCCACTTTTGTAGCTCGCACAGCCCCTGAGATTGAAAATCCCTAAAATAAATGCTTTAAATCCACCCAAAATCCAAGAAAATGTTATCATTACAATATATAGGTTCATTCTGAAGGGCCCACAAGATCGAATGTTTTTATCAAAATGTTGTGAGCTTTATCCCCTTTCGTGTCGTATGAAAGATATGAGCTCATGACTCTGTTTTCAACACTAGCCATCCAGTGGTGGGTTTCAAAAATTGTTCGAACCTACTCTGTGGGTGTGACCTCCTTTGTGGGAGTGGCTTGCCGCCCATGTGATCTGATGGGAGTGGCTTGACGCCCATGTGACCGGATATGAAGGTGCCGACGACATTTGTCAGAACCACCTTAAATTACCCCACACACAGCACTGGCATGTATAAGAATAGGATGTCAACTTGTTTCTTAAAAGGCATCTTTGGTTTGCGTTAAAACAACTTCAACACACGCAATGTTCTGATTGCACCACAAACGCAGTAGTCATCCTTACCTTTCACAGAGGCACTGAGTTTTATAAATAGGAGCCTGATAGTGTAGAATAATCCTATCCAAGGACCTGTGGTGGGTTTCAAAAAATTTTGGAGCCTCTTCTGTAGGTGTGGCCTGCTTTCCGGGTCCACTGGTGGACCCTCTTCTAACCGGTTCGGTAGATTTGCTGAACCGGTTCTACCGAATAGGTGCGAACTGGTAGGAAGCCACCTCTGTAGCCATCCCTCTTCTTAGAGCTCTCTCCAGCTTTCTCCATTTTATGCGGTATTACATGCTAAAGCACCTGCTTGCACCTGCTTTAGGCTTTTATTTTTGGAAAGTAAATAGAAATGTGGTTTAAAAACGGTGGAATATCCGCATGATGAAAATGATTTTTGTTGTTCTCACTGGGTTTTTAGTTCTTTCGTGAACCACCAGGGAAATATAATCTGATGTAGTCAGTTCCTCTGCTGTATATTGTCATTTACTTATCTTTAGCTATTGGGGGAAAATAGTAGGTACAGACTCTAAGATTTTAGCCTGATTTAGCAATACATGGGCATGTAATACTGACTTGGTGAGACCAAAGGTTTCCAATATGATCCCGTTTTCCTCACTCTTTTGTAAACTGTAGGTAGAAACTGGTGTGCTTTAATCTGACCATCTGATTTTTTTTTTCTTTTTGCTATTTTGCTGCATAAACCTTAAGGACAGAAGTGCGGATATGACTTTGCAGTAAAGACATAATACTCAGTTACTAAATAATACATGTATTAACCCATTTGTTGCTGTACTTGATCAACATGCTAAATAAAACAAGAGAACACAGGTTTAGTATTAGATTTCAATATTACTGTATGCATATTTACTAGAATTGAGCTGATATGGCTACCCAGGCATGCATGCATGCATACATATACATATACATATACATATACATATACATATACATATACATATATGTGTGTGTGGGTCTGTGTCTGTGTCTGTGTGTGTGTGTGTAGATGACAAACTAAGATAGTAGTATAGAACAATTAAACCATTACCACATTCTGTGCATTTTAGGTCTTTAATTAAACAATGAAGATACTAATCTGTAGATGACAAGTAATAGCAGTAGACTTAGCAGTAGACTTATATACCGCTTCATAGGCCTTTCAGGCCTCTCTAAGCGGTTTACAGAGAGTCAGCATATTGCCCCCAACAATCTGGGTCCTCATTTTACCCACCTCGGAAGGATGGAAGGCTGAGTCAACCCTGAGCCGGTGAGATTTGAACCGCTGACCTGCTGATCTAGCAGTAGCCTGCAGTGCTGCATTTAACCACTGCGCCACCTTGGCTGTAATATAAGCTTAATTAAAAAATATAGTTATAATAGGTTAAGCTCCAAAGTGAAAAGCCTCAGCAGGATTCCTCAGGAGTAAGATCTGTATTACTCGATGTAGCTTATTCCCAAAGAAGTCAGCATTGGATTTTATGTAATTTGATTTATAAAATAATTTGAGTGGGGCATGTTTCACAGTGATATCTGCTGTCAGAGAAAAGGCCTGATTGTCATTTCTCAACAATTCCCTGATAAAGATAGTTATTTTCCCTGCAATGGGAAAAGCCAGTTTTTGGATATCTTTGCCCCCATAAGAATCTGTGCTTTCTAAATAAAAGAACAACACCTGAATTGTCCCCAGAAATAAACAAATAATTTCTAGGAATATAAGGTAAGAAACTGACTTTTGCACTAGGCGCATTCACTGAATATGTAATTCAAAGGGCTTACATGGTCAATTTCTAGAAAAGATTGAGAGCGAAGTGGATAAGGGTAAAACCTGACAATGGCTGACAACTGAAACATTAAACAAAGAAACTGAAAGCTTAATTTTGGCTGTGCAAAAGCCAGCTTTCAAATTAATGCAATCAAGAACTGCAAAATCATCAAATCATTTCAAAGTGCACATTGTGCAAAGAAACAGAAGAAACAGTAGATTATATTCTGAGCTGGTGCGAGAAGATTACATCAAGTGATTATAAACAATGACATAACACATTAGCCAAAATTGTTTTCTGGAATATCTGTACAAGTTATCATGTACCCAGTAAAGAAACATTGGTGGGAACACAGAATAGAACAAGTAGTCACTATAATGGGTAGTTTAAAACAATTTGGGATTTTCAAGTACAGACTGATAAAGTCTTGATGCACAACACATCAGATGTAACTATGGTTGAAAAAAAGAAAGTGAGAATAATTGATGTGGCAATACCAAATAGAAGAAGAAGTAGAATTGGAGATCACAAAGCATCAAGAACTGTAAGATAACAAACAAAAATTACAGCATCAACTGGCTGTGCTGGTCCCAGTGGTTATCAGCATACTGGATACTATACCGAAAAATCTTGGACAGGACTTAAAAATTTCCATCCGCCAATTGCAAAAGCTCACATTGCTTGGATCTGCACATATAATTATGCCAATACATTACAACATCCCAGGTTCTTGGGCAGAACTTGATACAACTCCAGCTAAAGAAGTAAAGCTGTGACTTTATATTATTGTGAAGACATAATAGTAATGATGAGATTTTTGAAGCCCACCCCTGCTTCCATGTATTATTATTATCATTTTGCAACGGTGTCCTAAAATCCATTGATGGAGCTGGTTATTTCTAAGAATTCTAGTCTTCTCTACATCGCTGGAAAAAGCGTTCTTGTTTGTTGTGATTTGGAACATGTAAATGTTTATTCAGCAGAGGCCCTTTCCCCTTACGAGAGATGCACCGATGTCGGGACTGACTTCTCACACCAAGCCCCCATGCAGCTCACGGAGGTTTTCGCAAGCTGAGCCAATTAACTTCTGCCTCAGCTGCTATACCCTGGAGGAAAAGCTATACAGTTGGTTTTATAGCGTTGGGGCTGTTGGGTGGGAGGTATGATTGATGGGTGACTCTCCCTCCATCCCCTTCCCCAGAATTGTCCCTCCCACCTGAAGACATTCAGAAGGGATTTTGTGCTTTGCCGTCATCCTATTCCCTCCTTCGGATTCGATTTCGGGGACAGCTTTGCTGCTTCTCCATACAGTGGTTGGTCTCTTCCCAGCTCTTGCTTCAAAACAAGAAAAAAAAAAGGGGGGGAAAGGGGAGGGGGTGTTCCAGCACTGGAATGACCAATTGATCAATTGGAGACCATGGTGATCTCAGTAAGGTGTGAATACCGGTGAGTCCAATTATGTGAGTGCAATTATTTCTCAGCAAATAACATTTGGGTACAATCCACGTCAAGATGGATATAGAGACCTTGTCTGTCTGTCTGTCTGTCTGTCTGTTTTATTCACTCATGCATTCATTTATTCATTCATTCATCCAATTTATACCGGTAGTCCTCAACCTACCACCACAATTGAACTCAAAGTCTATGCTGCTGAATTAAAATTCAGCAGCATAGACTTTGAGTTCAGTTAATTAAATTTTGCTCCATTTTACAACTTTTCTTTTCTAAGTTGCTAAGTGAATCACTGTAGTTGTTAAGTTAGTAACACAATTGTTAAATGAATCTGGCTTCCCCATTGATTTGCTTGTCAGAAGGTTGTAAAAGGTGATGACAAGTGTCCCAATTTTGATCATGTGACCATGGGGAAAAATAGTCATAATTCACTTTTGTTCAGTGCTGTTGTAACCTATTGTCACTAAATGAACTTTTATAAGTCAAGGACTAGCTGTATGCCACTCATCTCACAGTGCGAGGCAACACTGAGAGGCTAGATCTTCCCCATATCTCCCCCATAAATCCTTAAAAATCCACAAAGCCCACCTTTTTCAAGAGCATTTACTGGATTTTTCTAGTTCAAAAACAAGTGTATCCTTTCTTTATCCATAGAATCCATAGGAAAACATTTGGCAATCCATGAAAATCGATATCACCCACCTCATTTGTCTCCTATTTGACCTTTCTTCATCAGTTTTAAGAGCAAATATCTTGCTATTGATCATTCCATTCGGAATACTACTAGAGTAAACGTCATTCCACTTTCAATGGTAGGAGGAAGTCAACAAGGAATTATCCCACTAATTGTGATGTTGAAGAATGCAGATCTCAAGTCTCAAGTGCAGAAAGCTAATGTGACCTTGATGCAAAATCTAGGGAAAAAACAGGGAGGGTGGAGGGAAATACCAGATGGCCCTTTTCTCTACCTTCAGCTCATGGTGGAATGAAACTTTCCATTTTCCCCCCATCATGTTTCTGTTAAAGCATTTGTACACTCAAAATCAATAATATTCTCAGACAGCATTGTTGGTCCTTAAACCCTCATTTGCAAAACACTTTCCTAATTAATTTTTTTAAAAATCTTGCAGCTGAGAAGACAGAAGGAGAAACAGGCAAAGCATAAGATAAAGCACAGAAGGTAAAATGCAAGGTTGCTATTGACAGTTGAATCTAGATGCTGCTAAGAATGAAAATAGCTTTCCTTGCCTGCCTTGCCCACACCTTGAGGAAAGGAAGGATCAATTCTCAGACAAAGGAATGCACAGACATTTGGAGCATTGATGATGTTACCTAGTTTGGGTAATGAAACGAATGGAAGAAAACAGACAAGCTCAGATAGATGTCCATGGAGAGTCTCCGTCATCCATCCAGGTCATGATTGCCCCAAAGGTCCTTTTTCAAGAGGCAACTGGACTTTCTGGTTTTTCTTTGGAGATGTTTCGCTTCTCATCCAAGAAGCTTCTTCAGATGGGAAGTGAAACATCTTCAAAGAAAAAATCAGAAAATCCTGGTGCCTCTTGAAAAAACACCTTTGGGACAACAAACCTCAGAGAGCACCAAGGACACTTCCTTTCAACCCTGAGCTACAAATATTCTTCTTTATTGGGACATTTGGTTATGGTGAAGAAAGGAAATAATTTTGGAGATCAGGAAAGAGGCCAAAAAGAAATAGCCTTGATTGATAGGCTTCAGATGGCCTGATAAACTGCATTTAATCCCAAGGTCCTAAGCTCCCCATCCCAAATATAATAGCATGACAGGTCAAACATTATTTTAAACTGGAACCTTTTCCAACTTAAACAGATACTCTCCGAACTAAACCTAAGAGGGTGATGTGGCCTGCCATTTCTTCCATTTGCATTTTGCACTGTTTTGGAGTTACATACTGTTAACTTCTTCGGAAGGTTGATAGTCTCCTTCATAAAATCTTGCTCAACAACCAACAAAAAAAATCGTATTATGATACTTCCGCTGCATCTTGCAGCGTTCAGAGGTCCATAAAGAGCCCATGGTTTCATCATGAGACCCTACTTTTTATGGATCAGTAGCAAGGGTAGCGGCAATTCATCCTCACTACCCACTTTAGAAACATTTAGGATTTCAGAATGCAAACATTGGCATAGCGATCCGCTCTACTTGCTGTATGAATAAACATTGAAGACATGCTGCTGTTCCATCAAATGCTACCACAGAAATGCTGCTTTGACCACAAACAGCGATACTGGCAGGGAAAGTCAATGCAAGACAAACTGTCTAGTTCGTAGTTTTGGAGTCCCTAGTGTGACACACATCACATAAATGTATACGATGCATAAAAAAGTATTACTGACTCCAAATTCAATTTGAACACAACTCTGAATAACCGCCAAAAAACATCAGAGGTGATTTCTGAAATGCAGCGTAGGTTGGCTTTAACCTTTAGCAAATCTAATAGTGTTCAGATAATACAATGTGCACTGAAGTTGAGTAACAAGGTAAAGGTTCCCCTTGCACATTCCAGACTCCAGGTGTTGCTGCTCACCTCCGTTTCAGAGCTGAGGAGCCAGCGCTGTCCGAAGACGTCTCCATGGTCATGTGGCCAGCATGTTTGAATGCTAAAGGGGCATGGAACGCTGTTACCTTCCCATCAAGGTGGTCCCTATTTGTCTACATGCATTTTTACATGCTTTCGAACTGCTAAGTTGGCAGAAGCTGGGACAAGTAACAGGAGCTGACTCTGTTACGTGGCTCTAGGGATTCGAACTGCCGAACCGTCAACCTTTCTGATTGACAAGCTCAGTGTCTTAGCCACTGAGCCACCACATCCCAGTTGAGCAGATATAGTTTAAACCTTGTACACTAAAGAGCACGTAGTAAATAGTTGCAGTTCTACTCTTTATGTCTCTCTCTATGCCTTTTAGGATATTACTAAATAAAGGATATAAAATTAAATAGCTGGTCTCAAGATCATTGGTATTTAAAAAAAAATATTGCCAGAGATCAATTAAAAAAAAAAACATTGTATGCAATTCAGAACACAATTTTCTGGAATCTGGATTGTACTTGAATGGAGTGATGCCGAGTGTTCATTCATTAGGAGTCAATGCCATTGGGCCTCTGCCTGCCAAATCATTTCATGCTAAGGACAACCACAATTTCTATAGATCTAAATAAAGAGAAAGAAGTTGAATCCAGACTCAGGACTGGATTCAAATCCTCTGTTAAGGAGCACAGCACACTGTGTCACCTCAAGACTTGACTACTGTAACACGCTCTACATGGGGCTGCCCCTGAAAAGTGTTCGGAGACTACAATTGGTCCAGAATGCAGCCGCGCGAGCGATACTGGGTATACCGAGATACACCCATGTTACACCCATTCTCCGCGAGCTGCACTGGCTCCCTATCGGTCTCCAAACGCGCTTCAAGGTGCTGTTTATCACCTTTAAAGCCCTACATGGCTTAGGACCTGGATATCTACGAGACCGTCTTCTGCCACATACCTCCCAGCGTCCGATAAGATCACACAGGGTGGGCCTTCTCCGGGTGCTGTCGACTAGACAATGTCGTCTGGAGGCTCCTCGGGGGAGAGCCTTCTCTGAAGCTGCTCCAGCCCTATGGAACGATCTACCCCCTGAGATCCGGACCCTTCCCACTCTCTCAGCCTTCCGAAAGTCTACTAAGACCTGGCTATTCCGGCAGGCCTGGGGCTGTTGACCTCTTGAATGAGGTCCATCCCCACTAAGGTCGAGTGCATGTTGTGTCTTTTTAACTTGCTTTGTCTCTCTATTTTAAATTTTTTTAGTATTCTTTTAAAATTGTTTTTATGTAAGCCGCCCGGAGTCCTTCGGGATTGGGCGGCATATAAATTCATTAAACTTTGAAACTTTGCTCCTTAAAAGAAAAAAGCATTGATTGGATAGAGCAGGGTTGTAGGAAACCATCCACTTTTCTTTCTACCTATATCCATTTTCTAAAGAGGAGGGGCATGAAGAGGCAGCTGGACAAGAGTGCTAAGAGATGTTCCAGCTGGTATTTGAGCATTGAGCGGTGCTCCAAGGAGAACCACACTTACAGTGCTCCACAAGAGGATCTGCAGTTGCAGCTTTTCTTGTAGTAATGGGAGGCGTTTTTTAGGTACAGCCTTAAATGAAAACATGCAGGTTGTGTAGAGACTGTCCCGATGGGCTTGATTAACTTAGTGCCTCAGGTTTCCCCTCCTTCACTCTAAATGGAAATTCTTAAAAGGTTTCCCCTGCTGCTGTTTCCCTTGAAAGCTTAGGATGTACGAGTCATCCTTTGATGTAGAAAGTCTCAGCACAAGGAAATTCCTCTCTCTATAGAAACAGATGACAAAACGTATCAATATTGTGTGTAACTGGCATTCTCTTGAAAAACACTTGATGACTCAACACCGATGATGCCCTAGTGAGTTTGCTTCGGGTACGTGGCGTGCTTATTTTCACTGCTTTCAAAATGCAAATCCACCTGATTAAGACGACGGCGGCATTTTGGGGGGGAAAAACAGGAGCTTGCCTATTTTTATTGTTACATTTTCACATCTTGTGTTTTATGAGACGGTTTGAAAATTTTTTTTGGCAAGCTGTTCCGTTTTGAAAGATGCTCTTACCAAAGAACAAAACACTGTTTTGATTTAAAAAGGCAGCATTGTTCATTTGATAGGGTTTGATGCTTATGAAATTAAGGTTATGAAAACAACCAATGTATGAATCTTCTCATAAAAAAAACATTTGGTTAAAAGGCAAACTTTTATTTGGGGTGGGGAGATCATTTTGCAAAACTAGATGTCGATCAGCTTTTTAAGCAACCAGCTCTTGCAGAAAGAAAGGATATGAGAAATTATCGTATTCTCGGCCCACATTTGGATCATCTCCTTCCCACTTCCTAGAATGACCGTAATTTTATTGCTCTTTTGTGAGTTCAAAACAGCATGATATACAACAGTGAATTCATTTTCTCAGTGAATAGTTCACTGAGAAAATAGGCTACCTCTTCTCAGCCTGGTAACCACAACTCCCAGAATTTCCATTTATCTGATTCGGGATTTAACTCTATCATGAACTTCTATGGTCAAGAATGGGCAACTAAGGGCCTTCTATGACCTGTGGACTTCACCTCCTAGAATCCTGAGCATGGCTGGCTCAGGGATTCTGGGAGTTGAAGTCCATAAGTCTTTGTTGCCCATCCCTGTTCTAGGTCATCCTAGACAAACAGCTTCTTTCTCAGCTTCCATCCCTCCGTTTGCAATATGCAATTTTTTTTTTTTAGGACAGTTACAAGACAATGATTGGTGATAGTCAGGGTTGACTCAGCCTTCCATCCTTCCGAGGTGGGTAAAATGAGGACCCAGATTGTTGGGGGCAATATGCTGACTCTCTGTAAACCGCTTAGAGAGGGCCGAAAGCCCTATGAAGCGGTATATAAGTCTACTGCTATATATGTGAAGGACTTTTAAATCACTGAGATTTGGGTTGAGGAAGACGGAACACGAGAGAAGGATATGAGCTTAAGAATCCACTTGCTTTATTCTTCCTTCTCTTTTTAACAGCTTTCCTTTGCAGGCATAAATCTATAGTTTATTTCTAGTCATCTTAAAGATTAGCAGTATAGAGTGGCATAGTATTTAGTGGACTTAAGTCTGCCTCATCAGATTCCCAACTGGGCTGGACTTCCAGTAAGAAATGGCATGTATTCACATTTTCACCTGTAAGCCATGGAATCTTTTTAGCGTGAACGATAATGACTTGAAGGAGGGCTGCTTAAGTCTATCCCTACCTAGATGTTTTATTTTCTACCCGAGGGACAAGCATATTGTGCTACAGATGAAAAAGACAGATGTGCTACTTTAAGATGGTTTTTATGCAAAATAGTATTTGATTAAATCCCCTTCGGGTGAGATTGGGAAAGTCTAAAGTTCTCAGAAGCAGATCAGAAGGCCCCATCAAATATGATATGACCAGAGTTACATTCACATGTCTTTATAGGAAGTAGGGTTCCCTGCATAAAAACTAACAAGCTCTAAACAAGCTGGGATACAAACAGTAGGGCAGTGAGAACAAAAGAGCCGAGGTGGCGCAGTGGTTAAATGCAGCACTGCAGGCTACTTCAGCTGACTGTAGTTCTGCAGTTCGGCTGTTCAAATCTCACCGGCTCAGGGTTGACTCAGCCTTCCATCCTTCCGAGGTGGCATTGTTACGGAGAATGCACAATCGCCATTTTAGGAGCTTATTTTTTAAGAAAAAAAAAACCAAGTACACGAAGGAAGCTCTTGTAAAAAATGAAGCTAGGATTTAAAAAAAAAAAGCAGATAAAGTTCTCAGGTACGGACTCTGCTTGTATTAAATTCAGATAAATAGTTCAAATATTGTCCTAAGTGGAGGTATCTTACTTTGAGCTGTAAAAAAAAACAGCTAGGGATTTCCGGCACGGAGATAATGATTCAGCCTCGGCTGGCCCGCCTTCTCTTCGCAGCCAAAAAGGCTGCAAACTTCAAAGGAAAAGCTCTTACCAGCTGGATCTCTCTCCCCCTCTTCTTTGCCTGAAGAGTGAGGTATCTGCCAGATGTCTAGGCAGATAACGCGACCAGAAACCCGGGGGCAGCTCTGTTAAGCTGCCGCCATCAGCAAGGTCCCGCCCAGGAAGTCCGAGGACCCGGATTGTTGTTGGGGGCAATATGCTGACTCAGTAAACCGCTTAGAGAGGGCTGAAAGCCCTATGAAGCGGTATATAAGTCTAACTGCTACTGCTATTGCTAAAAACATGAACCTTCAAAAATAAGAAAAGATAATTGGGGAATGTTTGCTGCAGCCGTGCCAGCCCTGTTTATTCTGGCTAACAATAGTTCTGCAACACAATCCAATCTTTCCTGTCACCTGTCACCTGGGAAATCTCTACACTGCGACTGCATGATCTTGGGGGAAAGATGCGGACAGGTGCTGCTGCACTTCCTGAAAAACCATTCCTGAACTGAAACCCAAGAGTGGTACAGCTTTCAAACGCCCTGCCGGCTTTGATAATGTTTTATTCCTAAACTTTAGTCTCATTCTTCGGAATGCAAAGCTTTGATATGGTTTCCATTTAGCTTTTCTGAAGCAGTGTGCGGTGTGCCAAATTATGTACAGGAATAAGCCATGTTAAATTCGATGGGGATTGATTTCCAGATAAATGAATATAGATTGCAGCCTTAATCTCAGTGGGACTCGGTTTTGAATAAACATGCAGAGATTCAAATCTTTCATGTTAATGCAAAGCACAATCGTGAACGTGAACTGTTTTAACATCATTATTATTCTAACATGGAAAGGCCTCCATTCTAATGTTCAATCCGCTGTCGAAGAGCACGTGTTAATCTGAGCAAAATATGCTCCTCTGGCTCGAATTTAGAGCCACGTTTCCTTCAGCCAGAGTCTCTGGCAATTGGTTATTTTAGCTGGGCAACCAGATCATCTGGAAGCCATTAGATTGTGGTAAGTGCCACTGGCAGTACATCAACCCTGAAACCTTCTCAACTGTTTTTAGATCCTTTAAAACAGTGGTCCCCAAACTTGGCAACTTTAAGACTTGTGGACTTCAACTCCCAGAATTCTCCAGCCAGCAGAGCAAACTTGGCAACTTTAAGACTTGTGGACTTCAACTCCCAGAATTCTCCAGCCAGCAGAGCAAACTTGGCAACTTTAAGACTTGTGGACTTCAACTCCCAGAATTCTCCAGCCAGCAGAGCAAACTTGGCAACTTTAAGACTTGTGGACTTCAACTCCCAGAATTCTCCAGCCAGCAGAGCAAACTTGGCAACTTTAAGACTTGTGGACTTCAACTCCCAGAATTCTCCAGCCGGCAGAGCAAACTTGGCAACTTTAAGACTTGTGGACTTCAACTCCCAGAATTCTCCAGCCTGCAGAGCAAACTTGGCAACTTTAAGACTTGTGGACTTCAACTCCCAGAATTCTCCAGCCGGCAGAGCAAACTTGGCAACTTTAAGACTTGTGGACTTCAACTCCCAGAATTCTCCAGCCGGCAGAGCAAACTTGGCAACTTTAAGACTTGTGGACTTCAACTCCCAGAATTCTCCAGCCGGCAGAGCAAACTTGGCAACTTTAAGACTTGTGGACTTCAACTCCCAGAATTCTCCAGCCGGCAGAGCAAACTTGGCAACTTTAAGACTTGTGGACTTCAACTCCCAGAATTCTCCAGCCGGCAGAGCAAACTTGGCAACTTTAAGACTTGTGGACTTCAACTCCCAGAATTCTCCAGCCGGCAGAGCAAACTTGGCAACTTTAAGACTTGTGGACTTCAACTCCCAGAATTCTCCAGCCGGCAGAGCAAACTTGGCAACTTTAAGACTTGTGGACTTCAACTCCCAGAATTCTCCAGCCGGCAGAGCAAACTTGGCAACTTTAAGACTTGTGGACTTCAACTCCCAGAATTCTCCAGCCGGCAGAGCAAACTTGGCAACTTTAAGACTTGTGGACTTCAACTCCCAGAATTCTCCAGCCGGCAGAGCAAACTTGGCAACTTTAAGACTTGTGGACTTCAACTCCCAGAATTCTCCAGCCGGCAGAGCAAACTTGGCAACTTTAAGACTTGTGGACTTCAACTCCCAGAATTCTCCAGCCGGCAGAGCAAACTTGGCAACTTTAAGACTTGTGGACTTCAACTCCCAGAATTCTCCAGCCGGCAGAGCAAACTTGGCAACTTTAAGACTTGTGGACTTCAACTCCCAGAATTCTCCAGCCGGCAGAACAAACTTGGCAACTTTAAGACTTGTGGACTTCAACTCCCAGAATTCTCCAGCCGGCAGAGCAAACTTGGCAACTTTAAGACTTGTGGACTTCAACTCCCAGAATTCTCCAGCCGGCAGAGCAAACTTGGCAACTTTAAGACTTGTGGACTTCAACTCCCAGAATTCTCCAGCAGGCAGAGCAAACTTGGCAACTTTAAGACTTGTGGACTTCAACTCCCAGAATTCTCCAGCCGGCAGAGCAAACTTGGCAACTTTAAGACTTGTGGACTTCAACTCCCAGAATTCTCCAGCCGGCAGAGCAAACTTGGCAACTTTAAGACTTGTGGACTTCAACTCCCAGAATTCTCCAGCCGGCAGAGCAAACTTGGCAACTTTAAGACTTGTGGACTTCAACTCCCAGAATTCTCCAGCCGGCAGAGCAAACTTGGCGACTTTAAGACTTGTGGACTTCAACTCCCAGAATTCTCCAGCCGGCAGAGCAAACTTGGCGACTTTAAGACTTGTGGACTTCAACTCCCAAGTTTGGGGACCTCTGCTTTAAAAAAATGCATATTAAAAGGGCTAGGTGTTTTTGAAATGGGGGCCAGCTGGCTTATTTGCTCACTTACACATGCATGCTGTGTTGGGAGGGAAACAACGTGGCCATCTCCCTTGAAATCCTGGGAGGAACGACAGAAGGGGCCATCCTTATTTATTCATCTCTCCTTTCAGGAGGGAAGAGAGGGAAAACAGTGTCTCCAAAGCAGGAAAAACCCACATCTTACACCGGATTCTCTACTAAAGTAATGCCACTTTGGCTCTCTTGAGTAGGTACAACTACAGCCTTAAGGGTGCCTTTTTTTCCCCTACATAACACTTACTGTGCTTACCTGGGCAACTGAAAGGCCTCCAGAGAAGTTTCTGGAGACTGTGCGGTAAATAATATATAGGCCTAATGCATGACTTCAGCTGGCCCCTCTTACTGGTTCACATTTTGTTGAATGAATGATTTATAGCGTCTCTGTGAAGGCAGTCCCTTCTGGAGGTGATGTCATTCTCCTCGTTTATTGCAGATGTGATACTCCAGGGAGGAGTGGAAGGAAAGGCAGGGATGCTCTTTCTATCTGCGGCACTGAACTCTGCTTCGCTGAGCCCTTCATTGCTATTGTGTTTGGCACCTGGATTGTTCACAGACTGTAGACTTAAGGAAAAGGCAAAAAGTGTTAGTCGGGAGGAGGCAGTGATGCGTAGATGCCTGAGGAGTCTGTCGTGGCATTTTTAAGAATGTTTATTTTGGAGGCTGTTGGCTCATGATGACTTTTTCAAACGCTTTTTCCTCACCAAAGAGGACTTTGCAAAAGGCAACCATGCGCTGAGACACATTTTATAAAAAAGGTTGTCGCCATATTAGCATCTGTAATACCTAATTCAGACATAATAGGTAAAGGTTCCCCTCGCACATATCTGCTAGTTGTTCCCGACTCTAGGGGGGCGGTGCTCATCTCCGTTTCAAAGCCAAAGAGCCAGTGCTGTCCGAAGACCTCTCTGTGGTCATGTGGCCGGCATGACTAAATTCCAAAGGCGCACGGAACACTGTTACCTTCCCACCAAAGGTGGTTCCTATTTTTCTACTTGCATTTTTGACGTGCTTTCAAACTGCTCAGTTGGCAGAAGCTGGGACAAGTAGCAATAGCAGTTAGACTTATATACAGCTTCATAGGGCTTTCAGCCCTCTCTAAGCGGTTTACAGAGTCAGCAACTATCTGGGTCCTCATTTTACCCACCTCAGAAGGATGGAAGGCTGAGTCAACCTTGAGCCGGTGAGATTTGAACTGCCGAACTGCAACTAGCAGTCAGCTGAAGTAGCCTGCAGTACTGCACTCTACCCACTGCGCCACCTCAGTTCACTCCATTACACGGCACTAGGGATTCAAACCACTGAACTGCCGACCTTTCTGATTGACAAGCTCAGTATCTTAGCCGCTGAGCCACCGAGTCCCTTCAGATATAATACTGGGCCGCAAAGTGGTTTTGTTTCCTTAAGACAAGATTCAAAGCCACTCGTTATGTGAAAATTTGTTCTGCCACCTTCCTTTGCATCCTCCAAGGCTCCCTGCACAGGAAGGTGATCCTGTCATCCTGTGGGATTTCTCATCGTCAAGGAAAGAATAGGACAGGATGGAAGGCTTTTGTCAAAATTTAAGGAAGACACCAATAGACTACAATATAGTTACCTATTTTGTGTGTTCTTAAGTCATTCCTTGCAGACACATTGAGTAAATTTTGCACTAGGTTTCTACTAGGCTTTGGTTAACCAGGTTCAGCAAGCACTCTTGAGCAGGGGTGGGATTCAGCCGTTTCGGGCGAACCAGTAGTGACAGCCAGTGGCTGGGCCCGTCCACCTGCCCCGGTGCTATCCCGTCTTATACAATTGCCATGTTTTTAATGCAGACTGTATGTGTGCAAGGCGCACATGTGAGTGAAGCTATCCAGGCCTATACGATCACCGTGTTTTTGATGCAGCACGCATGTGCGCACGGCACACGCACGAGCGAAGTGAGCTAACATTTTCAGTTCTGAGCGAACCGATTGTTAAATTATGTGAAGCGCACCTCTGCTCCTGAGAATTGCTTGGTGAAACTTGTAATGATTATAGTAACCTTCTTCATTCGGAACTCCTCCGAATTCCATCCGCCAGCCAGTGTCGACTGGCAACTCCCCGGGGGGAGAGCCTTCTCTGTGGCTGCTCTGGTCCTCTGGAACGATCTCCCCGTTGAGATCCGGACCCTTACCACCCTTCCGGCTTTCCGCAAAGCCACTAAGACCTGGTTGTTCCGGCAGGCCTGGGGCTGATGAAATTCCAGCCCCATTTGAAGCTGTGACTATTGTTGTATTTTAATTTTGTTTGTTTTTTATTTTCTTATTTGTATCCCCTTCCCCCTTTGGTTGTTAGCTGCCCTGAGTCCCTCGGGAATAGGGCGGCATACAAATTGAATCAACTACAACGACTACTACTTCAGAATCCATCAGGAACATCAGTGCAGAACAGCCCAAGAAAAGGAACAGTCAGATATTTGATTGGCGTGTTGTGCTACAGTATCTGACAATGTCAAGGCAATCAATGGGATTTTTTTTTAATTGAATCAAGATGCAACCTATTATTGTAACCAGTTTTTATTTAAATAATAATAATCAGCAACTGGGTGTTGATTGGGTAATATGAAAGAAAGTTCAGGGGGAAAAGTCTACTGTAGTTTCCCCCCCGCCACCCCGCAAATATGCCCCATCAGCATACAGCAGTCTTGGCCAGTAGCACCTTATCAACATTCCTGGTGTTGGCACTAAAAGTCCTAAAAATGTAGCCTGAGGAGGACATGTTGTCTGGGAATTCAGGGAGCTGAAATTCTAGCGCACGGATCCGAATAAGGAAAATAAAACTACTTCGAGCCACATTAGACATTCCTATTACATGCTCTTCTTATCGAAGTTACATATTTTATTTTGTCTGTATAGTTGACTACAATCCCCTTGGGGATAAATATAGCCTCTAAAGCATATTTAAATCAATTTCACATAAGGAATTGAGATAACACTTAACAAACAATTCTCACCTGTAAAGTTATGATTTCAGAGTCCAAAGTTCGACTCCTTTTTCTTCATCAAAAGAGCACATTTTGATGGAAGGAAGCAAAACCCTCTTGATGCCTAGGGTGCCGCAGGGGGAGCTTATTGTCAAAGGGAGGATCATGTTTGTAATATTTCATTTAATTTTGATCCTGATATCCAGTGCAATATTCCGTGGCACGACAAAACCGCACTGGTCAAAACCGCGCTGGTCAAAATCGTGGCACTAAAGCCGCGACATCATCACCGCGCGTCATCACCGCCGCGACAACAGCGCGGCAACATAAGGGCGCTTTAAAACGGCGCCGCGGCAGAAAGCCAACTTCATTTAAGGTAAGCGTTAGGATTAGGTTTAGGGGTTTGTTTTAGGGTTAGGTTTAAGGTTAGGTTTAGGGTTAGGTTTAGGGTTAGGTTTAGCATTAGGTTTAGCGTTAGGATTAGGTTTAGGATTACGTTTATGGTTAGGTTTATGGTTAGGTTTAGGGTAGTGAGTGCTTGGGAATGAGCGATTTTGCCCTCCGCGATTATGTCATCGCGGTAGGGTTGCGTTTTTCCCTAGCGCTTAGAACGGCGCGATTTAGTCTTCGCGCTTATGTCTCCGCGCAGAAGGGCTTCGCGGATTTGTGGTGGAACCCAATATTCAAGAAGAAATGGCTTCTGATATGCCGACTGGGACTGAACTCCACCAAGACCTTGTAAAATTTTAACTTGTGGAGTTCTACCCAGCATCAGAATTGTTAAGGTGCAATGAGCAAATAATTTAGCTGTAATCAATTGGTATCAATCCATACATGCACAAACAAGGATTAACAAAGCCTTCTGTTCTCTCTGATTGGAGTGAGGAATGTCGGGGCTATTGAACTGATCTGACTGAACATGATTTGGATGCAGTAAGGTTGTTAATTTCTCTCTGGTGCCACCCCATTCTTTTAACTGCTGTCGAAGGGAAAGAGCCGAGGTGGTGCAGTGGTTAGGGTGCAGTACTGCCGGCCACTTCAGCTGACTCTTATCTGCAGTTCAGCGGTTCTAATCTCACCGGCTCAAGGTTATCTCAGCCTTCCATCCTTCTGAGGTGGGTGAAATGAGGACCCGGATTGTTGTTGGGGGCGATATGCTGACTCTGTAAACCGCTTAGAGAGGGCTGAAAGCCCTATGAAGCGCTATATAAGTCTAACTGCTATTGCTATTGCTAACTCCTTTGATACTAAATGATGGAAAACTGCATTCTACACAACGGAATATTGTGAAGTCAAATGAAGAAATCCAGTAAAACAATTACCCGTTTTAGGATGAAGAAGATGGGAGGTACAATAAAGACATTGCAACTTTATAAAAATTGTTTGGATAGAGTTGCAATATCGGGGGCTGCCGGAATACAGGCAACTACTAGACAGCAACAAAGATAAGAAAACCTGTTTTGCTCTTATGTAATGGTTACCTAAATTATGGTAATCCTAATTTGGGGTCCCTTGGGCTTTCCAACAAGACGTAAGAGAGGCAGTGGGAAGCTTTTACCTGATCACATGTTTTCGTTCTCAGTCTTAAAGGTAGTGCAGTGTTTCTCAACCTTGGCAACTTGAAGATGTCCGGACTTCAACTCCCAGAATTCCCCAGCCAGCATTCGCTGACTGGGGAATTCTGGGAGTTGAAGTCTGGACATCTTCAAGTTGCCAAGGTTGAGAAACACTGTCCTAACCACTGCTGGGGAATTCTGGGAGTTGAAGTCCAGACATCTTCAAGTTGCCAAGGTTGAGAAACACTGAGGTAGTGGTAAACTGGGGTGACACGATAGCAGTGTTTAAATACTTGAAAGGCTGTCGCAGAGGAGAGAGGGGTCAAAGCATTACCCATAGCACCTGAAAGCAAAACAAGAAGTAACAGATGGAAACTTATCAAAGACGGATCCAACCTAGAACTAAGAAGAAATTTCCTGATAGTGAGAACAATTTAGCGGTGGAATGCTTTTAGGCGTTTTTTGGGTCCTCCATTACCAGAGGTTTTAAAGGCAAGATTGGACAGCTATTTGTCCAGAATTGTTTAGTTTATTCTGCTTGAGCAAGGTGTTGGAGTACATGACCTCTAAGATCCCTTGCTACTCCATTATCCTTGTATCCCTCCTTTCCTGGACCCTTCCTGTGTATTGAAACTCAGTTTTTCTCTTGCTTGCTTGATCTTAGCAATAGCAATAGCAGTTAGACTTATATACCGCTTCATAGGGCTTTCAGCCCTCCCTAAGCGGTTTACAGAGTCAGCATATCGCCCCCAACAACAATCCAGGTCCTCATTTCCCCCACCTCGGAAGGATGGAAGGCTGAGTCAACCTTGAGCCGGTGAGATTTGAACCGCTGAACTGCAGCTAACAGTCAGCTGAAGTGGCCTGCAGTACTGCACCCTAACCACTGCGCCACCTCGGCTCCATGATCTTCTAACCACTTCAGTAAAACAGCAGTGCATCAGGCAATTTAACTGTTAAATTAACTGGGTTTATGGAAAATAATCCAGTGACGTGCACTATTCCATTAATTTCAGCATGGAATGGAGCGGCCTTGCTGAGTTTCAGGTGTCTTCCGTTCATTATTCTAAATCAGACCTTCTTGGTCTGGTACTAGTGAATGTCTGCAAAGAATGCCTCTTTATTTTCTCATCATTTCCATGGATACTTTATAGGCTGAAAAAGAACAACAATCGAGCACCAGTTATAGTTTACAATGGCTTTGCTGCATCACCCTGTTATTATCATGTCTTTACAAATTAGGACCAGAATGCTGCAGAGAGATTTTGTGTGAAAAAATCTACACTGGGAATGTTTACTGGTTATATTAAAGGACAGATACACAAACCCAAGCTAGCATTTCTTGCTTTCAACAACCAATCCTATCCGGCACTTACATTGGGGAGATCAACATGAGATTTCGGAGCGTTGATAAACGTTGTATAATAATCTGTACTCCTGACAGGAAAGCTTCGAAACAGAGGAGGGAAAACTCCAATACCTGGAAGTTATCAAGGCACTGATTAATCTTCAACAATGAAGTTTTTGTTAAAAGCATCTTCGCACCTTTCCCCCCCATTTTCAATAGATCTTGAAACAGAATTTCAAGATATATGTATTTTTTGAAATCTTTTTCCCCCCCTTTGAACATCCATTATAAAACAACCAAGGTACTAGGGATACTATAATCCACCCCCCACCCTTTTAGGGATACTTGTATTTTGAAAGTCTTCTCAAAGATTTGAGTGGCTGACTACCGTAATTCACTTCCGAGTATCCTTTATAAGCAATAACCACATCCCTTATGCCAGTACATATTGATGAAAATCTCTTGAGCTCTTCATTGCCAGATACACCGATAATAATAATTATTGAACTTTTATTTTATTTTCCTATTTTTTCCATCTTAACAGCTAGGCAACATTGTTCCAATACCTGACAAAAAGGGATTTTCCCTCCAAGGACTTATTCTTATGAAATTCAGACAAATATTGCAACTTTCCATAACTGCTTAGGAAGAACGAGGTTCTGTAAGGAAGTGATTTTTTTCAGACAGAGAAGCTGTCCTCATGACTTGAATAAAGCATCACTTTTGCCCATGGTTTGCTGGATAAACCAAGTTCAGCTGATTTTATACACTGCACTAAGCCAAAAACTATTTACAAACAACACAGGCTCAAATCATACATCATGCTATCTTAAAATTAAATGTAGAATGCTATAACTTAGCACAGTGAATTAATCTAGCCTCTGTACAGGGTGTTAACCCTTTCGGCATTAATTTTATGCTCCAAATATCTATTAGATGCTCGAGGGCTTTTTTTTCTGTATAATCCATAATGTGAAATGCGAAAAATATGGAGGATGGGACTTGTTATCTCCTAAACATCTCCATTCTGCTATGCAAATTTTTAAAAAATAACATCAGATTTTTGCAACTGATGTTTTGAAATATCATCAGATTTTTGCAACATGAACATAAAGCATGTTAAAAATTAAAAAAAAAAGTATTTCTGTAGCAAGGTCAATTTAAAATATTGGCATTAACCATACAATTCTTGAACATTTGAGGTTTGGTAATTTAGTGGATGGTTAATATCAGTTTTTAGATTTAAGACTGACTGTTCTTTAATACAGTGTTTTTCAACCACTGTGCCGCGGCACACTAGTGTGCCGTGACATAGTGTAAGGTGTGCCGTGGGAAAATTACTTTATATATAGTCAATATAGGCACAGAGTTAAATTTTTTAAACATTTTCTAATGGTGTTGTGCCTCGTGATTTTTTTCATGAAAAAAGTGTGCCTTTGCACAAAAAAGGTTGAAAAACACTGCTTTAATATACCATTAAGACTTACAATGGCAACTAGTCTTCACTTTATCTTAGGACAGGAAATTAAGACAGGTAAGCACGAACTACTGTCCTCCACCTCCTTAATATAACTCTGCATTTTGTCTTCTGAAAAATTTGCCTCTCTTTGCCTATTAATGTGAATGGCCTCAGCATTGTTTACATTTAAATAGATTTCAATGGTTACCAGAAAAGTTACTAATGATGCAAACTTCATATTCAAGCAAACAGGTGGTGTTATGGAATTTTATCACCCTGGTAATACATGTGGGAATATATGTTAAAACTAAATTAAGGGTTTTGGGTAGCCAACATATTTACAGTGTAAATTGGCTATATTAATTGTGTAATTCAAAACGTCTACAATGTAACACAACAATTTATATAAAACCATATTTAATATACAACAAACTTCCACCACATAAACACATTTTATAAACATATTATAATTCCAATTACAGATTTTCATAAAAACATTTTCATATCAAGAATCTTAATACAGAATGATTTATTTCTATGTCAAAATACATTTACAGTGTAAATTGTCTGTAGAAAAAAGACACAGAGAAATGGAGTTTGCTGGTATTTAATTCAAGAGTAGAAACTTCTCTTATTTATTTCATGTTCAGTTTTAAAACATCACCTGAAATGATGAACCCAAGATATTTTGCTCTTTATCCAAAGCAGAAAAGCAGGAAAAACAAATAACATTTTGCCTTGTTTTCAGGGCATCACAAACGGGCACAGAATCGCACTTTATCAAGGCCATCCTGGTAAGGCCATGAGTCATGCTAGGAAAGACACTCCAGTTGGAGTGACTGTGAAATCTGAGCCCTTATTTAGTTATATACATAAAATACAAAACCCAGTGAGGGAAAAAAAATCCACATAAAAACACATATAAAGATTGATCGTACAGTTTTATTAGGTCAATGTGTTTTTTTTTTAAGTTGGTATTTTTTTCCCAATGGAGAAGAAAAAAAAAAGAGAGAGAGAAGAGACATTGGAGTGGACTGTTTTTAACCCTGAGCGTTTTAACACTGCATATCAAGTACTGTAGTTAAGAAGCTGGTTAAGAATGTAGCACACTAGCACAAGTGAATGATATTAATTCCTCTAGGTGATTGGGTCTTTACAAAAAAAAAGAACATAGCTTTCAATAAATAATGCTTAACTGTACAACTTTGATACAGCAATGTCATACACTGTTTTGACACATACTAAACTCTGCATGCTATATAGTCTACTAGAAGACAAAACTCTGCCATGCATTTTCTTCTTTTCCTAGTGCTAGAAAACACTTTTGTTCTCCAGTGCATTGCCTCAAGCAAACCTTACTCTCTTCTTTCCCCACTTCTCACAGAAATAGGCCTGTACACTGGCATGCAAAAAACCTCCAAGAAGGTTTTTCCCCCCCAACTACCATCATCATTCAAGACTTCTAAACAAGAATATTTTCAGCTTTCCTCTCCTCCCCTTATCTAGAGTGGCTGTGAAAAACTACGTTTCAAGTGGCCTTTGAAAACTCTTTCGCCTTATTTTGAAGTTACATATTTTTAAAAGTGTCAAGCTAAAAAAAAAAAACTGCACTAAGAGATTTAGTTTACTCCACCTGTGGCCTTCACACAAAAAAAAAAAACCACGTTGTAACCACCAAAATTCCCCCACTGATGCAAAAGGCCTCCAACCCAACAGAAAAAAACTGAAGACATTTAAAAAAAAAAAAAACATCATGGCATTGTAGGCTCCATACTTCCAATACACTACAAGATTAAAAACCAGAAGTTGTAAAAGAATGATAAATGGTGCTATTGTCCCTGATAACTGGGTTTGAAGATAAGCAATAAGATGGAAAGAAAATTAAACAATGAAACTGAGAGTTCCTGGATGAGAATTTATTACACCATCACATTAAAAATAAAAAGTATTTCCAACCTTGTTGAAAAAGCAGCGGATTCACTCCTACTGATATATTATTTAGATATTTCACTGAGATAATTAGGACATACTAGCAGATAAATATTATAAAAATTAGTACATCCTAATTTTTTAAAAGCATAATTTCCCAGAGAGCCCAATTCGAGTCTGGCCCTTTAATTCACAGCAGAGGAATTTGGTTATGAAAAAGGCGTGTGATGACTTAATAAAGACAGGAAACTCCATTTTCAAACTTTCAGGTTGTCAATGTGTCCATGAGAATCACCAACCCCATAATGAACTAGGAGTAGCTTTTATTCATAGAAGTCAGTCCTGTGAAAATGCTGTCCATCGTCCTTTCTTAGATGTTACAGAAAATTCTAGCTTTGCACTGGCATAACTATTGGGACTTTCTAGAAGAACCAATACCCAATTACAATATTACTTTTATACATGAAATATTATGGACTTTTATTTCCCTTTTTGTAAGTCATTCTACACTTTCTGCACATTTGTGCTTTATACGGAATATAAAAATAGGCTTTTTAAAACTCTGTTCACGTTTAAACTCACTAAAAAACTACTTGCTTGTGAAATTCTCTTAAAAATTCACTGCATCCATGAGGGGAGGTAAAAATCAAGTAGGCAGTTAATTGCTATAGGTAGTGTGTGTGGAAAGGAGGGGGAAATCACCCTCAAAGAATAGGCGTCTGAAGGGAGATTACATTTGGGGATGAAAAATTAATATCCCTTGCAACTGTTCAAGTACAAGGGGATGAGGCCGTGGGAAAGAAATCTTCCAATTTATTGGAGAATCAAGGCCTAACTTTAAAATATTGAAAAATGCAAATTGAAGAGTGAAACAAAATTCACCAAAGAAGTGCAGGATGAGGATCGTACCAGGCCATAGAGGAATATGTGACAAAGGTGGAGATATAGAACAGGGAGTTCTGTAGAGTAGGCTACCAAAGACTAACACAAGCCTTTAGTGTCTGATTCTAATTTCACATTCAATAGTGACTGGAATAATTACAGTTTTATAACCAATTTACGTTGGTTATAGCAAATGGCCGTTAAGGCCATATAGGTTCAAATCACTTTCCGTAGACACTACACTAGGAAAAAGTTACCTTTTGCATGTATGGACATCTATATTTAGAGTAAATACAATTTTAAAAGACATTTTCATCAATCTATTTAATCTGTCATATATATTGCCCTTAAAGAATTAAAACTTTCTTTTTAATTAGATCTTCTAACATTAGATAGGAAGTAGCCAGAAGGAAAGATACAAACTGGATTTCACCTTCCACAAAGTGTCTTTAAAAAATCTTAGGTTGCTTTTTGAAATGTTATTCTATATGGATTAGGATATTTTCATATATTAAAAGCTGACAATCTTTAAAACATTTCCTTATGCCCTTGAACAATGCATCTCCTCACCCAAGGAGATGAAAAGTGCTGAGGAAGAGGAGGAGACAGACAATGCAACAGCCCAAGAAATAAATCTATTTTATAAAAGTCTGCCTAAATGCTTATGTGCAATTACAAGGAAGAGTTCTGAGCGTGTATGTTATGGTGAGGAAAAAAAAACATACAATATTCAGGCAGTTTACTCAAAAAGAGTCTGCATGGTTTGAGTGCAACTTCTTAGTAAATGTACTTAGGACTGCAACCCTGAATTCAGGACCACAATCTATAAATCTACCAATTAGAATTTTACTAATAGTAGTACGACATATCTGCCACTTACAATGGGAAAATAGATTTTTCACTAGATACATTTCCATTTCTGGTTTTTTTTTTTTTTGTTATCCATGTTGACCAATTTTAACTTTCCAGATTATATGTACATTCCCCTTCCTTGTATATTGCACATTCTTAGATCTTACATACTGTGTGGTCCCTTTTCCAAATCATTATATGACTGATTTCAAATTCAGCTTTTAGAAATATATTCAGCCCCCCCCCCCCCATGTCACTAAAAGTAAATGTTCTGTTCAGTCTGAATATATCTTATTTAGATGAGCTACACCCTTGTATCTTCACATAAGTGTGACAAGGAGATTAAAATACAGTTCCTGCAGTCAATACAGGCAGCTCCATAATTAAGGCAGACAGAGCTCCCCAATCCTTCAGCACAGACACACACACACCCCTTTCCACTATCATTTTCACAAATTAGTGAAGCTAGGAGACTAGCTCAAAGAATAAAAATATTTTGGCTTCATGTAGCTAACAAAGATTAATTTTTCTATGTTCAGTCGACAAAACTGGTAGTATTCAACTGCTGAAAAATAATTATCAAACTGCAGGGCACAGCCTCACTTTTTCTCAGATAGTCCAATAAATTGTTCTCAAATATGTAAAGTCATTAAACACATCCAAAATTCAAGAGACCAAAAAAAGAAAAAGTTTAAAATTCAGGGACTTGCGTTTTATTCAAGACTATTCCTAGCCAAAAATGATGTTACGTGTTACACTAGCTTCTGTCCTAAGTTTTATCATGCCTTTGTGCAATGCAAAGACACAGACTGAAGTTTTGAGATACCACCGTAATTTTTCAATCAAACAAAGCTTTAAACCAAACCTTTTTTTAAAAAAAAAAATTAAAAGGCCATGGTCTTCGCTTAAAGAGATAATTTTAAGCACTTTGTTATCAGTTTAAATAACTAATTAAAAATTGATCTCTCGTCAAAGGTTTTTTTTGATCAACAATCTACTTTAAAGGTTTTATTCTATTTATATCACACAACTATGTAGGTAGACAGACCCATCTTCAGTCAGCCTGGAAGCCGTTTAGCAGTGATTCTGAAAGTGAGCAGCTCAGTAAATTGTCCCTGTTAAATATCATCAAACCAATTCTAACCCTGTTTACAGAAAAACAAGCACGTCTGATTTAAGCAGGACCTCCTTTCAATAGCAAATACAATCACAAGTAATTCAAGTCATTACTTGAAAGTAAAATAAACTGGTCAGTTTCATGGAAAATGGCAATCACACTTAACTTGGGATCACAATTGCTCGCAACTCCCAATTATCTTATTTTTGAATAATGATAGTTTAGGACTGGTTGGATGATTGATTCATTTGTACTGACAAATGATCGATTACTTATTTCAAACAGAGGATAGCCTTCCAAAGCTTATCACAAATTATCCCTGTGACTAAATGGGAGTTATAATCTTAATTTCCCCACTAAAGTTTAAGACTGAAATATTATTATTATTTTTTTAAAAAAAAAGGTTCACACCCCAACACCTCCCCCCCCAGACCACAAGTCTCTGCCACAGTTCATCTTTCTTTCCCATTTCCTGTGCCTGAGGCCCAGATCTCCATAAAGGAAAACAAGGCCTATTTCACTGGTTAAAAGGACTCCCAGCTGCTCTGGGGCAGAGTAAGACAGCGGCTTTCCCCCCTGTGCAGAGCATCTTTTGCAACTAAAGAGTTTTCTTGCTCAGTTGAGGAAATGAAACAAGGGTCCCTGGAATGGAAACAAACTGTGCCCCAAGATGAGCATCCCCTAATGCTTCGAAAAACCCCCATCTTAGGAAGGAAATAAGGCAGTGCGCTGAGGTGGGATGAAGAAAAGCAGTACATCCGAGCTACCTATATATATATTTATATATATATTATGTATAACACACTCTTTTTTTCCCCCCAGTCTGTTCTGTGGGAAAAAAAGAAATCAATGCAGAGGCTCCTGGCTAAAACGTCGGTGGGGGAAGGGACGAGACGGAGAGCTGCCTCTAGGACAGTGTTTCTCAACCTTGGCCACTTGAAGATGTCTGGACTTCAACTCCCAGAATTCCCCAGCCAGCATTCGCTGGCTGGGGAATTCTGGGAGTTGAAGTCCAGACATCTTCAAGTGGCCAAGGTTGAGAAACACTGCTCTAGGAAAAGCGAGAAAAGCCATCAGCCTCCACCCCCCCTCCTCCTCCTCCCCCCCCCGCAGAGAAGGTACCTCCCTTCACGCAGAAGGCGGAGGGGGGGGGAGTGGAGAAGAGGAGGGATGCTCGCACGGCCCCCCTCCCCTCCCTTAGCCTAGAGAAGCCCCCTGCGCGCGCACTTGACTCCCTCTCTCTCAAAACCACGCATCGGCACGCGCGCCAAGTGCGTGCGCCATCGCGGGCGCACGCATGCACGCACGCCTCTGGGTGTCGCGCGGTTTTCCCTCTCCCCCCCAACTCAACCGTTTCGCTCGAAGTAGGGATGGGGGGGGGGGAAAGAGAGAGAAAAGAGCCACGAACTGAAGAGAATGGACGGCTATCGACGCGGCGGCTCAAGAGAAACGGGTCCTCCCTCGCCTTCGCCAAGAATACACGCCAAAAAACCAACCCCGGGCGGCTCGCCTTGCGCCACAATTTATTCGCGTCAAGCTGTTTGGTTTTCCTTAAGTAATCTCGGGGTTGCAAATAGCGGCTCTACACAAGGGGGCGCGCACACACACACACACACACAAATACACACCACGCACCCACACAGACAGAGGCGGGCACGCCCCCTCTCCTCATTCCGTCCCTTTCCCTCGGCTCCTCCGCTGCGCGTTCCTGAGGCGGCGGCGGCGGCGGCGGCTTTGGCAGGCTGTAAAGAAGCGAGCCGCGGCGCTGCCTGCCCCACATGGCCAGGGCACGCCCCCCTCGCGGAGCTCGGACCCGATGTGCGAGCGAAGCATGGAAGAGACCCCTTCCTTCCCTCCTTTTTTCTCTTCCCCCCCCCCCCCCGGCCTCGCCGCCGCGGCTGAGGGGAGCGCGCCGAGACCTTCCGTCAGAGGAACGGGCCGGGGTTTCGGGGCGCGAGGCTCGCCCTTTCCCCCCCCCCCCCGAACCAAACCAAATCAAAGAGAAAACTAGTCCGAAAAAGGGGAATAAAATAAAATAAAATTTCCAATGCTGGCACCCGGCTAAAAAAAAAACCTTTCGCTTCCGCGGCATCCGCCTCTGCGCGCCCATCCCCACCGCGCCGACCGAGACAACCTGAAGGTGACCCAACCTCCGCCATCGGTCACCCCGCTTCCAGCCAAGGCTGCCGCCACAATCTCTCTCACACACACAGGCGCGCACCTCCCGCGGCCAAATCCCGCTGAGGTCCCCAAAACCTGGCATCCTTGGCTGGCTTCGAAAGGAAGGAACCAAGATGTTAGAGCAGCTCTTGAACCACGCCAGGATCGAAGCGCTCCCTCTCTCTCCCTCACACACACCCTTCATCCCGCCATTTTGCGCCCCCCCCCCCAGTCGCCTTTTCCTGCCCACCCGAGCGAAGATGGGGGGGAAGAAGCGCACCTCGCCATCCCAGGGGAGAGAGAAAGGGAAGAGGTATAAAGCAAGAAAAGAAGAAGAAGAAGAAGAGATCAGCCCTTTAAAGTCTTATCTACCCTTTTCTCCCCGCCCGCCCGCCCCCCCAATGAAGTCTCAGCTAAGGCGTCTCCAAGGGTGAGGAGGGAAGGCTTGGAGAAATGACCATATCCCGAGGCTTTGCTAATATTCGAGGCTAATATTGGATCGAGTTTCTATCAGTTCCAGCTGATTTATTAAGATACAGACTTTCAGCGTTTAAAAAAGAAAAAAAAAACACCAGGCAATTGTTTTTTTTTTTGACAGTGCACAAGTCTGTTATGTTACCATCCTCTATGCTACAAAATATCCAGAATGGTCTGTACTTGTAAGAATCATATTGCACAAAATGAGAAACTTAAACTATGTGCCTTTCTTTTTTTTCCCCCATTTCATTAGTTTTTTGTTTTTAAATTTCCACTAAAAAAAAAAAGTCGAGAGAATCCAGTTTCCTACCTTCCGTCTGGGCCCCCAATTCACATATCACAGCATATGAGATACATAAAATTCCTACTATAGTACAGTACATATACAATCCTTTTAAACTAAGGTAACAGCTCTGAGGTCTATAATCACCATTTTCAATAAATCTTTACCTACAAATATGGAACAAATCTGAACTATAGCTGTACAAAAAACGTGTTTCGTTTTCTTGTTTTTTCCTTTTTTTTTAAAACCACAAGGCCTTTAGATACAAGGATTTATTTTTTCTTCTTCTTCTAAATCCTTTCAAAACCAGGACATGAAACGTACCCATATAACTTGCATGCTAAAAAACAGAGGAGAGAAAAATAATAAAAAATATAAAAGGGAAGAAGTGCCTGAAAAGTTCTCGCTGAAAAAACACAGCAAGAATGCTCCCTTTCACTGTACAAAAATACGCCTGAAAATATATTAATTTTTTAAAAAGACTGAGGTCTGTTATGTATCAAAAATGTTTTCAATACCTTTGTGTACTGAGGTCTAGGCTGTCTGGTATTTCAATCAAGGAGGTATAAGGGAACGAGTTCCAAAAAAAAGTTGGCAAGTAGAAATCACATTTGTAAAACCATAAACAATTTGATCTGAAAAGTAAACTCTGATCTTAAGTCAGTTCAGAGGTGTTTTTTTTTGTAAGCGTTTGTACAGTCTGCATTTTTTTTTTCCAAGCTCCCTGCTGCTTTGTTAAGAATTGGATGCATAGAAGACATCAGTTTTCTCCCTCCAAACAAAAAAAGTTTGCAATGGTCCCTTTTTTTAAAAAAAAAAAAATCAGAACAGTCCTTGGAAAATCTTTGTAGGAGAAACAAAAACATAAAAATCCACAAACCCCCTTGAGTTAACAGTTGTGCTGCCAAAAGACTTCTTTTTTTTTGCAGACCACTTCCAGACTTCAATCACAAACTTCAAACAACGCCTTCTGAATCTTTTTAACCCCCAGTCCCGTTTGCCATTTTTTTTTTCCTCCTCGCTGCTACCGTTGTGATTACCAATTTTTTTATTTTATTTTTTTGGAAGAAAAAAAAAAATCAGAAGGAAAAAAAATAAAATCACAAATTCCGGAACTCGGTTTGGAACTAACTTCAAGACTTAAAAAAGAAAAAAAGAAAGAAAAGAAAAATCCAAAGACATTTTGATCATTACTTCACTTCAAAACTCCACCAACGTTTAAGCGTAAATCATTTCCATTACCGATTTTTTTCTTCTTTTTTTTTTCTCAGTCCTTTTGATCTCTCTCTCTCTCTCTTTCTCTCAGCCTGTTCGCCTGCCCGTCGCGTTTTCCTCCGCTTCCTCTTTCTCTCTCTCTCTCTCTCCCTCCCGCCCTCGCTCGCTTCTTCAGTAAGTGAAAACCAAGTCGGAAAAGTTCGCTTCCAGCCAGTCGCCCGCGATCATCTCGCTCAGCTCCGGGGTGCAGTAATCGGGGAACTCGAAGTGGGAGCCCAAGCTGCCCTCGCTGAACGAATCCAAATCCTTGTCCACGAGCGAAAGGGAGAGGTTGCCCGCCGCGGAGCTCACGCCCATCTCCGAGGCGGCGTGGGTGTGCTGGGAGAAATTCAAGCTGAAGTCAAACATCAGGTCGTCCGCTTCTTCGCCGCCGCTGCTGGAAGAAGAGGAGGAGGAGGAGGTGGAGACGGACCGGGAGGAAGCCGGGGACAGGCTGGGCTGCTGGGCGCTCTTGGGCATGCTCTTGAAGCCGTAGTAGAGTCTGCTAGCGCTGGCGCCATGCGGGCCGGCGGCCCCCCTCACCTCCTCGTACAGGCTGGCCCCTTCGGTGGACTCCGCCGAGGAGCTCAAGGTGGGGCTGGCCGGGACTTTGGCTACGTTGTACCGCCTCAACTGCTGCTGCTGCTGCTGTTGCTGCTGCTGCTGCTGGTGATGATGATGATGGTGGTCCTCTTCCTCCTCCTCCTCGTCCTCCTCCTGCTTGATCCGCAACTGCAGGTCGTCGTCGTCCTCCTCCTCCTCCTCGTCTTCGTCCATGAAGACGCACTTGATGGTCTTGCTGCTCACTTTCAGCGCCCCGAACTGGTGGTAATCCTCTCCCCCGTAGTCGCCCGGGTGGGGGGCCAGCTTCGTCCCGGCCTTCGGGGGAGACGACGAGGAGGAGGAGGAGGAAGAGGAGGAAGAGGAGGTTTTCCCTTTGCTACATTTCTTGCTGGAGCTCTTGGCGCTCTTGCCGCCGTTGCTGTTGCCTCCGCCTCCGCCGCCGCCGGTGCTGGTGGGTGTGTTTTTCTCCGGGCTGTGGTTGGCGCTGGGTTTAGCCGACGGGTCTATTTTGGGCTTTTTCCTCGGCCGGTATTTGTAATCGGGATAATCGGCCATGTGTTTAAGGCGCAGCCGTTCGGCTTCCCGGATGAACGGGATCTTCTCGCTGTCCTTGAGCATTTTCCACCGCTTGCCCAGGCGCTTGGAGATCTCGGCGTTGTGCATATCCGGCGACTGCTCCATGATCTTTCTCCGCTCGATCTTGGACCACACCATGAAGGCGTTCATCGGCCTCTTGATGTGCCCCGAGGCCGTTTTGCACCAATCCGGGTCGCTCTCATCCAGCGCCACCGGGCTGCACGCCATGAACTCCCCTTCTTCGGTATCCATCGCTTCCCTGGGCAGGTTGTTCTCCGGTTCGGGGCTTTCCGCTTGCTGGACCATGGTGGGAGGTACGGTCGGTCTTGAGAGTTGCTTTGCAAGCCTTTCGTCTCGATGATTATTATTATTATTATTATTATTTTTAAAAAACGTATTTTTCTTCCACTTTGCACCCACCGACCGCTCGCCCACCTCCTTCGGCTCCCGCGAGCGGCTTGCAAGGTTGAAGCCCGGCGGCGCGCAAGTTGCAAGCTCCTTTTTTTCCCCTTTTTCCGCCTCCCTGCCCTTGGCGTTTCTCAGTCTCTCCGCTTCCCTCCTGCTCCTCGGACGCCGCTGATTATCCGTCTGGCGGCGTCGGCGGCAGAAGCAGGACTCGCTCCGGCTCTTTCCCCTTCCCCCCCTGCAGCAGCAGCAGCAGCAGCAACAGCAGCCGCCCCGGACCCAGAGACCTCGCTGGATCGCGCTCCCCCTTCTGCAAAAGTTGCGGCTTCTCCCCCAAGTAGTTATCAGGGTTTCATATGGGTGACATCACTCCCGCGGCCAGCCAATGGGGGAGCCCGGCTCCTCCCCTCGGCTCCGCCCCTCCGCCTTTATTAAGTCCCCCCACCTGTAGGCGCACGCACACACCCCCCTTTCGCAGCGGCTGCTGGAAGGCGCGGGGTGGGGAGGGGGAGACGGAGGGGAAGTGGGGAGGGGGCTGGGCTGGGAGGCTCGTCTGAACAGAGCCGGAGAGGGGAGAGGGGACAGAAGCGAGGGGAAGGGCTCGGAGGGGCCGTTAAAGCCGCGCTGGGATCAGGGGGTCGCCCTCTCCTCCCGGGGCTTTCTGCAGAGGGGAAGGGACCCTACTTCTCATTAAGCGGCATCTGGGAGAGGCAGCGCAGGTGAATCTGGTGCGATGGTTTCCACGCCGCCTTAGTCTCCCACCGGGGGAAGCTTCTTATTCTTGTAGGAATCCACTCGCATCCTTCTGGGTATCGCCTTCTTCTTCTTCTTCTTTGCGCAACGGCTGTAGGGGGCGCTTTGGTACCGCTCGCTCGTCGCGGTTTCCTTTCGGTCGAATTCCTTCTGTACACTCAGGCAGACAAACCCACACGGAGATGTGTGTGTGTGTGCGTGTGTGTCCTCTTGACTTGCAGATTATTTTATTTTTCTTCCCTCCCCCCCCCTCCCCAGCCTTCTTCCAAACCTTTCTCCCTCTCTACGCACACTCTTCCCCACCTACCTGATCTTGTGGCAGGAATATATATTTATATTTCTCCCAAAACCAGCAGCAAGAATACGTCCTGCCTCTTCTATGGTAGATTTAACATCTCTCGAGTGTGCTTTTCAGGGAATAGTGGTCAGCTTCAAGAGATGGAGGGGAAAGGGGGCATGCGAATTCATATATGTATGTCTATCATGTGGGATGATTCAGTTGTCTGTAGCCGCATGCATTTTGCCCGTGTTTTGTGTATTTTTACTAACCCCGTTCAAATATCATTTTTAAACAGCACTGATTTTAATCAGCTTTTAATCAGGTTATATTTTCTAAGGACATAAGGGTATGTAGGTGAGGCTGGCAGTGCCAACAAAAGTGTGCTTAGCTTTATCAGCACTTTTCTACAAGCGGTTATTTCAATAAACATGCTTAAAACTCTTATTTTGTATGTCCTATACTTGTAATTAAAAGTAAAATGTGTATATATATATATGCAAAAAAGAAAACATGTGTGTGTGTGTATATATATATATATATATATATATATATATATATATATATATATATATATATATATATATATATATATATATATATATATATATATATATATATATATATATAAAGTCACAACCCCTGGTATGCCCAAATATGGGAGGAAGGTCACACTTCCATTCTCTGTCCTTCGGCTCGTCACAAGAGACCATCCAGACAGAAACCCAATATTTTTTTTATGTTATATTTGTGCTGATAGATAAATAAATAAATATTTATCAACACAAATATAACAAATGTAACAAAAAGGCAACAGTAAAAAAAATATTGGGTTCTGTCTGGATGGTCTCTTGTGACGAGCTGAAGGACAGAGAATGGAAGTAGTGATCTTCCTCCCATATTTGGGCATACCGGGGGTTGTAAAATCTCTCTCTATATATATATATATTGTTTTCTTTTTTGCATAAACAGTGGGCCATCCATTCCTGCAAATAGTTTTTAAAAAGATTTAATGATGTTTTCAGTATGACAAATGTGGATGTAGTTACAGGATTAGAATGTAATGACACTTTTGAAAGTTAAACTATCTTAAGCCTTTTTGCACCAGTACATGCCTACTTATCTGGGAGTTCATTAGCAACCAAATCAGCCCATCATCAAAAAATATCTAACTCCCAATATGACAGCAATGTTAATGAGAGTATCGTGGCATTAATTTGATGGCAATGTTTTGCAAAAAGTAGTACTTAAAAGCATAAAGCTTCAAAGATGTAATAAATGCCAGAAAATAAATAATATACGAACATGTAATACTTAAAAGTATTTTTGGAATAAAATGAAATATAAGGATGCATGCCATTTATTAAATGTACTTTTGCTTATGTATACCTCTTGCCAAGGCTAAAGCAGATAAAAAGAAGTACTTTGCTCAAAAAATGCTGAATATGAGATTACATATGAAATATAGCATCTCTTCCAAAATAAGGTATAAAAATCTCCAGACAGCAAAAAATTGCTACATGGCATCGTGGCTAGCTTGCTAGTTTTCATTGCAGAGCATGAAGTCACCACAGAATGGCTTGCCTTATTTAGACGGAAGAGTTCGTGTTGGAAAAACGTCCTTTGAAACAGACCATTTTGCAGACACCAGTATTCCTGGGTCAACCACAGTGACCCACCCTCTTCCTGTCCGCTCTGCTCAAGGTGGGGAAAATATATCCACTCATTTAATTCGAACTCCTGCCCCTTAGACTCAGAGAGGAAGAGATCATTTTCTGGCTCTATCTGTCTTCCAGAAAGAACTTTTGGTTCAGTTCAGTTCTGCAACTACTTATTTAAGGAAGGAAAAAAGCCACGTTAGGAATGGACGTTTGAATGTAACCTTTGCTTACACTCAATTCATTTTTCCTTTGAAATTCAACTAGAGTGAAGTAAGTAGAGGGATGTTTCCCCAGTTCCAAAAATTTGTGTTCTGATTAACATTCTATGCTGTGCCCTAACATGATTTGTCTGACACTGATTTTACACATTTTAGCTGAAGCCATATTTTATTTTTTTCATTTCTTAGTTGCCCTACGTATGGGAGGAGGGGGAGACCAACGGAGCTTAGAATGTTTTCCTCTAATGCAGGGGTGTCAAACTCACACCGTCACGGCAGTGTCACGTGATGTGTCAGGACTCCCCCCCCTCGCTAAACCGAGCATGGGCATAGCCAGCGCATGAGAGCCGAGGTGGCGCAGTGGTTAAATGCAGCACTGCAGGCTACTTCAGCTGACTGCAGTTCAGCGGTTCTAATCTCACCGGCTCAAGGTTGACTCAGCCTTCCATCCTTCCGAGGTGGGTGAAATGAGGACCCAGATTGTTGTTGGGGGCAATATGCTGACTCTGTAAACCGCTTAGAGAGTGCTGAAAGCCCTATGAAGCGGTTTATAAGTCTAACTGCTATTGTTATTGCTATGACACATCCAGCCTATGGGTTGGGAGTTTGACAATCCTGCTCTAATGTGCCAGACATAACAACGGTAGGGTTTGTGGGAACCAAGGTCATCTCAACAACCACTCGTAACATCCAGAGGGAGTATCTGAGAATCCCGCCATCTACCTGGTTGGTTAACGTCACCTGTGACCCTGGGGGGGGGGGTAATGTCTATTCTTTTAATTATACCAAAATGTGGGAATTATTTACAGTTGGTTTTACATTTGAACGTGGCAATATAATGTACCCAATAAAGGAATCTGAGGAATACTATCATTATTCTGAACCATGACATTAAACCAACTCTAATAAACCAACTCAAAACAATAGCAATAGCAATAGCAGTAGACTTATATACCGCTTCATAGGCCTTTCAGGCCTCTCTAAGCGGTTTACAGAGAGTCAGCATATTGCCCCCAACAATCTGGGTCCTCATTTTACCCACCTCGGAAGGATGGAAGGCTGAGTCAACCCTGAGCCGGTGAGATTTGAACCGCTGACCTGCTGATCTAGCAGTAGTCTGCAGTGCTGCATTTAACCACTGCGCCACCTTGGCTCTTAAAAACAGGTGTGTTACATGGTGATGGGGTAAAGATGGATAAAATAAGTGTAACATTCATAATTGCTTTGTACGGTTTGAAGTCACCAATGTCTGCAGTTACATTTTTTTCACCGAGTGTACTTTACTAAAGCAAAAACATGCCAATAAAATTGACTGCAGACCTGCAAATAGTATTGAGTATGCAGTATTGTATAATTTTATTATCAAGCTGGCAAGAGGTTAACATAACTGCCTGATAGAGGCAACCAGAATGTTTGTCAAACTTAGAAATGCAATTATGTGATTCTGCCTTTCAACCTGTTATGCCAAGACTATAAAATAGACAGGAAACTCTGAATTCCTTGCTATGATAAATGTAGCCAATGAAACACTTTTGATGTTGTACAACATGAACAAAAAATAGGATCTCAGACAGTATTTAACAACCTGCAAATTCCTATATCAGCATGTAAAAATGCATTTACCTTAAGCTATTACCAAAACTGAGAGCCAATTTGGTGTAGTGGTTTAAGGCAGTGTTTCTCAACCTTGGCAACTTGAAGATGTCCGGACTTCAACTCCCAGAATTCCCCAGCCAGCGAATGCTGGCTGGGGAATTCTGGGAGTTGAAGTCCGGACATCTTCAAGTTGCCAAGGTTGAGAAACACTGGTTTAAGGCACCAGGTTTAGAAACTGGGAGGCTATGAGTTCTAGGCCTTTAGGCACAAAGCTAGCTGGATGACTCCTCTCTACGAGGAAGAGCCGAGGTGGCGCAGTGGTTAGGGTGCAGTACTGCAGCCACTTTAGCTGACTGTTATTTGCAGTTCAGCGGTTCAAATCTCACTGGCTCAAGGTTGACTCAGCCTTCCATCCTTCCAAGGTGGGTGAAATGAGGACCCGGATTGTTGGGGGCAATATGCTGACTCTGTAAACTGCTTAGAGAGGGCTGAAAGCCCTATGAAGCAGTATATAAGTCTAACTGCTATTGCTATTGCTAACCCAAGAACCACTAATCAGCTAGTGTAAGGTAGCTGTAGTGCACCAAGGATAGGTGCACAAGTCCTGAACAGAATTGACTAGCAATTTAGGCTGTCGGGAGTGCACTGTGTCTAGCATTTGTAGATTTCCCTGACATTGTATGCCATACGCTAAATAATAAATAATAACAATCACTGAATCTTTGGCAATGTTTGCATAAATTTCCAAAATAACATGAAGATATTCAATACTTTTTTCAAATTCTACACTGAGAAGTTTTGGAACATTGGTAGTAACGCAGTACAGCAAAACATTTTACACGGGAATAGCAGAGGTGGGTTGCAAAGCCCAGCACTACTGGTTTGCTTTTGCTCGTGCATGCGCTAATGCACATGCGCGATGCTTCTGCACATGCTTCTGTGCATGTGTGTGTGTATGTTACAATAAAACAAGAATAATAAAAGTGAAGAGATAGATAGAATAGAGTAACTTTATTGACACTTTGAATGTAAACCAATCAAATTAATTAAAATGAAATTTCATTGCATGCATAAGGTTGATAACTTAATAAATAGTTTACTAATGCAAATTAATCTCAGTTAAGGCAGAATGGCAGTTCGTTCACTGCATTTTTCTGACATTTCATGTGATAAAATGGCATTCTACTCTGTTTCCCCCAAAATAAAACTTCCCCAGATAATAAGCCCAATCAGGCTTTTGAGCGCATGTGCTAAAATGAGCCCTCCCCTGAAAATAAGCCCTCCCCCAAAATATTGCAACACAGCAGCGGCCATGAGGTGACCACGCTCGCCACCTCCTGCACCTCAAAGCCAATAAGACCTCTCCTAAAATAAGGCCAAGCGCTTATTTTGGGGTTCAAAAGAAAATAAAACCCTGTCTTATTTTCGGAGAAATACGGTATCTCAAAGAACAGCTCTGAAAATCAGACTCATGGTTACTGTTTGATAAGCAAGTTGAAGCTCTTGGCAATATGGACTTGGGAAGGAGGTTGATTGCATATATTCAGCCCAGTTGCAACCCCATCTGGAGTGTGAGGATGTTGCAGTGGTAACTCATACTTCACCATCATGAGGTGCTCATCTCCATTTTTAAGGCAAGGGATCCAGCATTGTCCAAATACATTTCTGTGGTCATATGGCCAGCATGATCATACGCCGAGGTGCACAGAACATTGTTATCTTCCCACTGAAATGGTACCTATTTATCTAGCAGCATTTGCATGCTTTCAAACTCTGCTAGGTTGGCAGGAGTGGGACAAGTGATGGGAGCTCACCCTGTTGCATGGTGCGCGGGTCTTGAATTCTGGCTGTGAGCTTTCCAGCTAACAAGCTCAGCGTCTTTAACCATGGAACCATCATTCCCCGTTGCTCTCTAGGTAGTTGTTGTTTAAAAAAAAAACAATGAAAGCTCTAAGGCAGGGATATCAAACTCAAGGCCCATGAGCTGGATCCAGCCCATGATGTGGTCAGATCTGGCCCACAGGGCATCCTGGTCTAGCCAGTGTGAAGAGGAAAGATCGGGCCAGCCTGGCTTCAGCCCAGTCTACCCAATGTGAACAGGAAACATGCCAGCAGTTTGGGAAGTGGTGTCAAGCTGGCCATGCCCACCCAGTTGGCCACACCCACCTGTCACCCAAAGTCAACTTCAGCCTTCCAATTTCCATCTTCAGTGAAACTGAGTTTGTCACACCTGCTGTAAGGGATCCAGAACGCAATAGTCCTAAAGATGGTTGCCACATGCTGGAATCAACATTCAATCCCTGTGTTGTGGGGGATTCCCTAGTTCTATCTATGGGGCAGTGGTGGGTTTCAAAAATTGTTCGAACCTACTCTGTGGGTGTGGCCTCCTTTGTGGGAGTGGCTTGCCGCCCATGTGACCGGATGGGAGTGGCTTGCCGCCCATGTGACCGGATATGAAGATGCCGACGACACTTGTCAGAACCCCCTTAAATCACCTCACTCACAGCACTGGCATGCATAAGAATATGATGTAAACTTGTTTTTTAAAAGGCATCTTTGGTTTGCGTTAAAACAACTTCAACACACGCAATGTTCTGATTGCACCACTAACGCAGTGGCCATCCTTACCTTTCACAGAGGCACTGAGTTTTATAAATAGGAGCATGATAGTGTAGAATAATCACATCCAAGGACCAGTGGTGGGTTTCAAAAATTTGTTGGAAGCTCTTCTGTAGGAGTGGCCTGCTTTCCGGGTCCACTGGTGGAACATCTTCTAACCGGTTCAGTAGATTTGGCGAACCGGTTCTACCGAATAGGTGTGAACTGGTAGGAACCCACCTCTGCTATGGGGGTACCTGAAGCAGAGTTCTGCACAGCTGCTTGTGAGAGAAACTCTAATATTCTGCCTGCTGAGATGGACTTTTAACATTTTGTGAAAAATGTAACATATATCCTAGAAAAATACTGACTTTATCTTTTAAAATATATCATTATGTTAAAGTGCACCGAGTGGGATAAAACGTAATGGGATAAAATTTGGTTTTGACAACAGTGATATTAGAAATGTCAATCGCTCAAAAGTATATTTACTGCTCGTTCACTAACCTTGTTATATTCTAGAGGAGGAAGTTTCAGATTTTAGTATATCTCTCCTCCTGAGAGGCCAACCGGGAGCCGAAGTGCAGTTTGCTGGTGACAACATACAGCAAAAAAAAAATGAAAACATGTTTCATGCAAGTTATAACAAGAGAGCTAAGTATTGTTATCATCGCAATGCTAAGAAGGCCCAGTGAGACTTCAATTCTTTGGAGCTTTATTTAAAGGACTTTGGGTGCAATGAGCTAAATTTGCATTTGGACTTTATTTTTGAAACACCAGACAAGTCCTTTCAAACAATTAATGTAATTCACGTATTTTTTGTAATAATATGAATGTATCCATTTCTAACCATTAATGTTATTTGTGTAATGGCACTCATTACATGAAAATGCCATGTAATTATGTCATTACAAAACCAACATTGATTCTCTAAATTTGGGTTTAATGCAAATGGATATCTGTTCCATCTACACAAGTCAACATTTCACTGTATGTACTGTCATCCATAATGAAAGAATTGCAGAATTTTAGTTCAATGGAACTGTGAGAATGGTATATAAAGTCTTTTTCCTTCCCTTCCCTTAAACATTCAGGGCAGAGATATATAGATATTACATTATGTCATGCCACATGTATGAGGATTTTACATTCCTGGCAGTGGGCTGGGTTATCTGTTTTACACAGCATCCTATGTAGTGTTTTCAGTTACACATTGATTACCAAATAGGAGCCATGTGATCAGTTCATCCTCATTGGAAAAAAAGAGGACGGATTTCGTTAAAGCAGCTAGTTAAAGATGTTAAGCCTCGCTGGTGCATCACATACCACAATTTATTGTATGATAATTTTCCTAATGCATACATTAATGCTGTGTTCAGTAACTTATTCATATAATTATGTAAATGATTTTTTTTCTTTTAGAAATGAGATATCTGATCTACATATTTAAGGAGCTAAGCATTTTGCAGACCACAATTTCCAGCAGGGCTTCTGAGTTTGTATGTTCTAATGCGAGAATTTTGCATTAAAGCATGCATAGTCTTTCACATATGTGTGAAACGTTGAATTCAATGGGATTTGTTTATGGGGAGACATTCATCGCATTCTATTGAACAATACATGCTAAGGGCAGTAACTTGAATTTTGATTCTGTCTTGAATTCACTAAATGGCTTAAGGAGAGCCGAGGTGGCGCAGTGGTTAAATGCAGCACTGCAGGCCACTTCAGCTGACTGCAGTTCAGCAGTTTGGCTGTTCAAATCTCACCGGCTCAAGGTTGACTCAGCCTTCCATCCTTCCGAGGTGGGTAAAATGAGGACCCGGATTGTTGTTGGGGGCGATATGCTGACTCTGTAAACCGTTTAGAGAGGGCTGAAAGCCCCATGAAGCGGTATATAAGTCTAACTGCTATTGCTATTGCTACTGTTCTCCCATTTGTGAGAGGAGGCCAAGTCTGTGCAATCGAATCGGTCTTTGGGAGGTAATTGGCAGGAGGCGGTCTCTCAGGTACCCAGGTCCGATGCAATGGAGGGCTTTAAAAGTAACGACTAGCACCTTGAAGCGTGTCCAGAGACCAATGGGCAGCCAGTGCAGCTCGCAGAGGATAGGTGTCACGTGGGTGTACCTAGGTTTACAGCAGAGATGTCAAACTCGATTTCATTGACGGACACATCAGGGTTGTATTTGACCTCAAGGGGGGGGCACGGTTGACGTGGCCATGGTGGGTGTGGCCAGGTCAACATCACTTGTGTTGGGGGCACTTGTGGGTGGCCTGAGCACTCTGATAGTGAAAATGGGATCCCAAGTTCCGTGTTCAGCTGTGACCGCTTCCTGCAACCCTCTGCCAGTGAAAACGGAGATCGGGAGGACTACACACAGCTCTCCTGAGCTCCGTTTTCACTGGCAGAGGCACTGTGGGCTGGTCCTTTGCTATTTCCAGGGTGGCCCCGTGGGCCTTGAGTTTGATACCCTTGGCTTACAGTATCTGATCAATTAAATTGCAAGCTCACCCACCCCCCCCCCCAAATCCCTGGGTATAAACTTACAGAATGCTTTGCTGGTTCACCCACCTCGGAAGGATGGAAGGCTGAGTCAACCTTGAGCCGGTGAGATTAGAACCGCTGAACTGCAGATAACAGTCAGGTAATCTTTGACTTACGGCTACAATTGAGCTCAAAATTTCTGTTGTTATGTGAGTCGTTTGTTAAGTGAGTTTTGCCCTCTTTTATTGCCTTGCTTGCCACTGTTGTTAAATGAATCACTGCAGTTGTTAAGTTAGTGACATGGTTGTTAAATGAAACTGAAACTTCCCCTTTGACTTTGCTTGCCAGAAGGTTGCAAAAGGCAATCCTATCTTCGGGACGCTGCATTCATCATGAATACGAGTCAGTTGCCAAGCATCTGAATTTCGTTCACCCTGGCCATGGGGATGCTGCGATGCTTGGTCCTGGGTCACTTTTTTCAGTGCCATTGTAACTTTGAATGATGACTAAATGAATTGTTGTAAGTCAAGGACCACCCGTATTTTTGTATGATTTGGTCCAAAGTCATGTCTGTTTATATTAAACCAAAAGCTTTGTTTTTAGTACAACACAGTGGTGTGAATGCTGCAGGGTTATATTTTCATGGATGCCCTCTTAGTTGGCTTGGGGTGCTCCAGGTCTATTCTTTTCAGAACGACAAAAGCAGAGTTAGCTAAACATGTATTTTCAACATTCGTTTCTGTCTCAAGAGAGAGAGAGAGCTGTTGACCTTGAAAGCATGCAGTCTGCTGAGGGAGGGAAGTCAGGGAAAGCTATGGAAAAGGGAATTAGAAACGTAAAGAACAGAAGAGCAAGAATAGAAGAAAGAAAGAAAAAAAGTTGATGGCATTAAGACAGAAAACCCAGATACCCAAGGTTATCATTAGACAAAAAGAATAGCAATAGCAATAGCAGTTCGACTTTATATACCGCTTCATAGGGCTTTCAGCTCTCTCTAAGCGGTTTACAGAGTCAGCATATCGCCCCCACAATCTGGGTCCTCATTTCACCCACCTCGGAAGGATGGAGGGCTGAGTCAACCTTGAGCCGGTGAGATTTGAACCGCTGAACTGCAGATAACAGTCAGCTGAAGTGGCCTGCAGTACTGCACCCTAACCACTGCGCCACCTCGGCTCTTTCGGAAACGTATTTCCTTATCTCCCACAGTAGTTTTGGGTGGATTTTTCTTTCTCCCTAGGTTTCCTTAGACCAGAGTTGGTTAACCTTTTCAGCACCGAGTGTCAAAACGAGAGAGCACAGGCAGGAGAGTGCTGGAAACCGGAGGAGCAACTCCTTGGCGCGCACATGTGGGAGCGCCAGAAACTGGAAGAACAAGTTCCCGGTGCGCATGCGTGTGCCAGGAATCTGAGCTTCCAGTTTTCAGCGTATGCATGCACACCGGTCACCTGGTCTTCTGGGTTCTGGCGTGCAGACATGAACAAAATCCAGCTGGCCAGCATGCATTTGCGCACCAGAAACCAGATGCTCAGCTTCCTGGCACACGCTCCAGGGAGCTGCTATTCCAGTTTCCAGCGTTCCCGCATGCGCACATACCAGCTGGATCCCAGAATAGCAATGGGCATGCCTGGAGAGACGGCTCTGTGTGCCACTTCCGGCATGCTTGCCATGTGTTTGCCATCACGGCTCTAGACATCTAAATTAAATGAGCCTTGCTCCTATATACTAATCTCTGCCTAGCACACACCTTGCCTGGTTGAATGTGGTTAAAAGACCACTGCTTTAAATGAGGTAAACATGAAGGTCTTGATACTGATTGGCAGGGCTTGGGAAGGGTAATGAGCATTCTAGGGCAAGGGTGGGGAACTATGGCCCTTCAACTATGGAAGTTGAAGTCCACAAGTCATAAAAGGGCCATAGTTCCGCACCCCTGCACTAGTGATTGTTTTTTAAAAAATCTTGCCTTTTCAAGGGAGTTTCCAGGCTAGGAGCAGTCTATGGTCCTCAGCTGGCCTTTCTGAGCTTCTGTTGTAATATAACTCCTTGTGTAGGTGTGGCGGTCACCCATGGCCCAGTGCATAAGAGGGCATGCGCAGCCACGCTGAACCACACAGGAAAAAACAAACTCCATAACATCCTGATATCCTGATAGTGCATAACATCCTGATAGTTCGCTCTAGATGTGCCTTACCCAATGACGCCCAGGATTTGACCATATATAGACAGAACTTCCCTGAGCAGTAGATTAGCAATTGTAGTTTGACAGGCTGTCTTAAATCACATGCTGATTGCTCCTCCTGCCTTTGTCCTATCTCAATAAAAGGGGCTACCAGACCCCAATCTGGGTCGTCCCATCCCGAGAAAGCTCGTGTCCGTGTCTTTTCTCAACATTGGCCTCATGGGCGAACCACGGGTACTTCACAAGCTTCCAATGTGCTCCCAGGAGATGAAGCCGTTTTGCCCATACAAATCTAATCACGCTATCTCTAGCGCTGCAATTGAAACCTTCCCTCCTTCCAACTGCATGACACCCATTGCTCTCATCAAATGCATTCCAGAGTCCGTCAAGTGTTCTCCAGTAACATATCCACAAATGTATCTGTCCAGCATCGTTGGCATGCTGAAGGCTTGCTCAACACATAGCAGGCACAACACATCAGCACTGCAAGGCTGGAAAATGCCATTGTCATTATCTGGACGGTTAGGAGAATGGCTACCTAATTCTATGTCTTAGTAAGCCCAGCCAAAGTATTCTCTGAGTAGATGGTTGTCTACTTCTGGGACTGGCACAGCAGGTTTGTTTTTAATCTTCACCTCCCGCTCTGTAACTTCCAGTTCATTTTCTGCTCCTAGGAATCTTCTGCTGATGAGCCAAATCAGAACAATATTTACACAGCTTAAATGGAAAGGCTCCGTGGTATTTATATGTTAGGGGACATTTCTGCTGGATTTGGAATGTTATCAGTGAACATTCTGATATTTTGAATACATGCAGTATTTTCTCATTTTAAAAAAAAAGATACATAGAAGGCATGAATTTAGACATCATTTCCAAACATTATTTTCCCTTCCCCCATAGTCAATTGTATTCACTGTTTTTTGTTTTTGCCTTGTTCGTTAAATGTCTGAGAAAGTTTAAGGGATGAAACAAAAAAATTTGTAGAGAAAGGTAAAAAAGCATCTTACAGGTCACTGAGAAGTTCCGGCTGGAAATATGACACATTTTTATTATTAGATTTTATTGAACATTTATATGCCGCCCTTTTCCCTGAGGGGACTCAGGGCGGCTTACAACAATGGGGGGAAGGGAGTGCAAGACAAGACTTAAAAGAAAAAGAAACGTGAATAAAAGAAATTAACCATAAAAACACAACATTCACTCAACATTCGGGCGGGGTGAGAATAATCCTATCCCCACATGTAAAGAAACGTTTCAAAGTTTGATAAAACCTTGCAAAATAAGTTGAGTGAGTTTCTCATCTGTCAGAAGAATGTCCAAGAAAAATAATTTCACATGAAAAGCTAGGCAAGCTTTCTTCCAAGATGGAATGCGAGGCAACTTGATCTAACCTTTTCTTTGGAAGAAGAATAAAGGGAATCTCTACATTCCTTAAGTCATTCTTCTAAACCTTTCAGCATAGAACTAAGTATCTGAAAAGTCCAAAGCCTGCAGAGCACTTAATAATGGCACTGAACCTCTGCATAAACAAACCCCACAAGAATTGTTTCACTGAAAGGTATTGATATAAAGTCTCTTCTTGCTTGCTGCTGTTGAGACCTGGTGCCAGGAGGCTATTTGGTGACTCACTGAAGCTTGAGATCATTGTGATGTTCTACTAAGTGGTGATGACAACGGAAAACATGACAAAGGAATTTCATTTTTATCCTATCATGCCATGGCAATCAGCAGTGGGATTCCAAATCTTTTCCTACCAGTTCTTAAGTGAGCATGTTTCACACGGACATCCGCCTTACAGCCACTACATGGGGCAGCCCTTGAAGAGCATTCGGAGACTTCAGCTTGTCCAGAATGCAGCCGCGCGAGCGATTGTGGGTGCACCCCGGTACACCCACATCACACCTATCCTCCGCGAGCTGCACTGGCTGCCTATTGGTCTTCAGATACGCTTCAAGGTGCTAGTCGTCACTTATAAAGCCCTTCATGGTATTGGACCTGGGTACTTGAGAGACTCCCTGCCGCCAATTATCTCCAATAGACCTATTAGATCCCACAGATTAGGCCTCCTCCGAATTCCATCTACTGGCCAATGCCGATTGGCTACCACCCGGAGGAGAGCTTTCTCTGTGGCTGCCCCGGCCCTCTGGAACGAGCTCCCCGTGGAGATTTGGACCCTCACCACCCTTCAGGCCTTCCGCAAAGCCCTTAAAACCTGGTTGTTCCGACAGGCCTGGTGCTGACGGATCCCCCGCCCCCGCTCGAATTGTGTGGTTGTTGAGTGTTTTTAAATTGTTTGTAGTTGTTTGTCCGTTGTTTTCCTCCTGTTTGTATCCCCCCCCTTTTTTTTTTTGGTTTGTGAGCTGCCCTGAGTCCCTCTGGGAATAGGGCGGCATAGAAATCCAATAAATCAAATCAAATCAACTTTGTGAGCGCAGCACTCAAAGACCACCAGTGGTGGGATTCAAATAATTTAACAACTGGTTCTCTGCCCTAATGACCAGCAGGGTAGGTGGGGCTTGGTGGTCCCATGTGACTGGGTGGGCATGGCCAACTCAACGTCACTCAGGTCGATGGATGCTACGCCTTAGCTGTGACAATGTAATAAGGGTTAACCGGAGAGGCAGTTTCTGTAAGCAGGGCAATAAAGATTAGACTAGAAACAACACCAGAATGTTTCCTTCCTGCCTTCCTTGCAGGATTAGCCCTGTAAAATGAAAAAAACAAAACAAAATGAGATTTCTTCCAACAATTGATTCTCTGAACTACCTAGAAAGTTACCAACCGGTTCTCCCTAATAGGTGCGAACTGGCTGAATCCCACCACTGATAGCAATAAATGCATAGAAAACCAATTGGGTTGTGGTTGCAAGGCCTCAGCCCAACTCTTAATGCATTAGGCCTGGTTATGAATGATTTTAGGAAGTCAATAGAAAAACCAGCCAAAATTTCATTTTCTTAGTATAAGAAACACTTAAGTCAGTTGGCTCAATAATAGTGTGAGAGGGGTTATGGGTGTCCTTGTGGACCACAACTTAAGTATGAGCCAGCAGTGTGCTGAGCTGCCAAAAAATCCAACAGAGGGCTAGATAGCATCACTTTATACTGCACTGATGAGACCATTGGAATACTGTATCCAGCTTTGGTCACCCCAGTACAAAAAAGATGTTCAGACTCTCGAAAGAGTGCAGAGAAGAGCAACGAAGATGATTAGAGGACTGGAGACTAAATGGCACAGTGAATGGTTGCAGGGGCTAGGTATGTCTTGTCTAAAAAAAAGAAGAAGAAGGATTAGTGGTGATGTGATAGCTGTCTTCCAATATTTGAGGAGCTGTCACAGAGACGAGAAGGTCGACTATTTTCCAAAGTACCTGAGAACAGGAGGAGAAGTAATGGGTGGAAATGTATCAAGAAGAGATCCAATCTAGAACTAAGGAGACGTTTCCTGATGCTAAGAAATATTGTTCAGTGAAACAGCTTGCCTCCTGCAATTGTGAGTGCTCTATCACTGGAGGATTTTAAGAAGATATTGGACAGTCTGTCTGGAATGGTATAGAGCTGTGGTGGCACACAGAGCCATATTTGCTGGCATGCCAGCTGTCAACTCTGGCGTACATGCGCGTGCTGGCCAGCTGATTTTTGGCCTTCCAGAGCACCAGGGAAGGCCATTTTCACCCTCCCCAGGCTTTAGGAAAGCCTCTGGAGCCTGGGGAGGGTGAAAACTCCCCCCCATGTGCAGGGGATCAGGCATACATGCACGGGTGTGGATCGTGCGGCCATGCACAGGTGGGCAGGACACATTTCATTGTTATTGTGGGCACATGCACGCACGCGATAGTGCACATGCACAATTTTGGCATGCCTTTACAAAAAGGTTTGCCATCACTAGTGTAGAGTGACCTTCTTGAGGAGGGGGCTGGACTAGAAGATCTCCAAGTTCCCTTCCAACTCTGTTATTCTATTCTGTTGTTATTATTAAATCTAGGTTTTATTCTGGGAGACAAATCATGCAGCTAAGTAACAAATCAGAACAAAAGCAATTCATATCAAGTAAGTTCCTTTTTACAGGAGATTTCGTATTTTGTCCATCTGGTTTTTTTTAAAAAAGGACAAAATCTATCCATTTTAGTGTAATTATTCCATTTGACAGTTGCACAGGCTGATTAAATAAATATTCCTTTAGTTTAGATTTGGAATGCAATGAAAATTCAAATTGGAGAGGTTTACTAACTGTTTGATAATTTTAAAACATGTAACCAACACATACCTTTAATTCTTGCTTCCTGATGGCTCAAATGTGATCCATTCGACTTCCATCCCTTCTTCTGATCTTTTGAGAACCGAGAAACCCTCGAGGATGGTAGAACTCCTGCTTTGCATACAAAAGGTAGTCAGTTCAGCCCTTGGTGTCTTCCGGATGTAAAGATTCCTACCAGAATCCCTGGAGAACTGCTGGAACTCCAAAGAGAAAATATGGGACTGTTGTGACTCAGCAGAAGTTTGCTGTGAGTTGAGTCGGGATGCAGGAATAACAATGCAGCTGGGGCTCGTTAGTGTCGTCTTCTGGAGATAAAAGGACTGATGGTGCCACACCCTGGTTGCAGAAGTCAACGTTCATTCATTCGTTCGTGGTTCGTCGTTCATCGGTCGTGGTTTGTTTATGAGAGGCACTTGGATAAGTGATTTGCTTTCTGTAACCCTGATTCAAAGAGACACTTGGATAAGTGATTTGCTTTCTTTCTGTAAACCTGGTGTTGCTGTAATTAGCTCTTTGATTTTGCATTCTGCTGCGTAACCTTTTTGCCAGAGACTTTATTTATGTTTATTTTGGGCTCGCAACCAGCGTGAGCCAGGACTGATAAAGTTATTTCCTTTTAAGTCTGTCTGACTGTCGTCTGTGAACGAGTGAAGAAGGGGGGTCAGAACATGGGACTAAGCCAGGGGTGTCAAACTCAAGGTCCGGGGACCAGATCCAGCTTAGATCTGACCCTGGAAACAGCAAAGTGCCTCCCAAAATTGGGGTAGAGAAGAAAATACAAAAATGGTTATGGATGTGACACTCAGTATATTCTCTGCTGAGTAACTTATCTGCATGAATGCATTTAATATTGGACCTGCACAGATCTGATAAAAGCAACTATAGATAGACAATTGTTTCTACAGCTCATTGATGATTTACAAAAGTATAAGAGCAGATCACAGTTAAATTTCCATTGAGCCAAGATCTCATTGCCATTTCTCTCTCTCTCACCCACAATCTCTGGGTGGTTGTTGTGAGGTTAAAGTGAGGAGAAACTCATAGACTCGATGTATCCTAGAAGAATCGGCATTCATATAATTGATGTCTAGTTTTAATGTCCTAATTCACTGTACATATATATGTATTATTTTCTTTTTTAAAAAAACAATTTTTATTATTTTCTGTTAGTTATTTTAACTTCTTTTATAAACAAAGTGTTACCAAAGTGTTTTACATCTTCTCTTATGCATAGTTCATTTTACATCATATTTCCATTTCAAATTTCAGTCACCATATTTTCTTTCCATATTTCCCAATTTAACTTCAGTTTCTTCTTAATATATAAACAATATCATTATTTGCCTCTCCAAGTTAATCAAATTCAACATTTCATTTCCTTCTATTATTCTATTTTACTATCAGTAACATATATCCTCAAATTTAATTTTGTATGGTAAACATTTCACTTAGGTAATTATCCACAATTAATAGTGTTACTCTGATTCCCACACATATCAACTATATACCATTGGCAATATTTACCGTATTTCATTCCATTCTACTGGTAAATCCTTTCCCTTCTTTCCTCCTTTCAACCATTTTCTCTTAGTCTCTCAGGAACTCCACTTCTCTTTGTTTGTGTGTGTGTGTGTGTGTGTTGTGTTTGTGCTGATAAATAAATAAAGGGAGACTAGTATAGATCTATTTCAAGCTATTTAGCTCTCATCAGCTAGCCATACCCTTACTGGGATTAGAACCCAGTATATGGATTAGAACCCATGCATGTATGTATGTATGTATGTATGTATGTATGTATGTATGTATGTATGTATATAATTTATAATATATATATATAATATATATAATTTTCATTCAGGCAGTTTTCCATTTTTAATGGAACTCAGGGAATGGACAAATTTTCTTACTTTTCAGATAAGATTGACAGATCATCCATGCTGTTTAAATACTAGATCTTGGTATACTGCCTTTAGAAAACAGAGGGACTTAAGAGAACAGTTAATTTGACTTCCTGATTTATATACTCCTTAAGAAATAGAAAGTTATGGACTTCCTTGGATACCTTTGTCTGTTCTTGCACCAGCACTAAATTATTTTCTTTACAATCATTTAATTAAAGCCTCTGTTTTTCATCAGCATTACTAAAGCGAGATCAGGTTAAGATCTTAGCGTGGATACATAGTAGATTGCTTCCTTTCAGTTTACAAAGCCAATAGATTCCCAGAAGAGAAATTGGAATTGATCCTCCTCACCACCACAAGAGACCTCTTATTACATCTCAAAGCAGACAGTCATATTCCATTGTCTTTATTCCCTCTTATCAGCAGTCTGGGCTTTATATCGCAGTGCTGTGTAAGCTGGATTTGAGTTGAGAAAAGGCTACCAATCAGAAATCCCAAGGGGCCTTTCCCCATCGCTGCTCTTCGCCCACCCAAGGCGTCTATGAACTCTGTTGATAGTCACCTCGAGTCTTCTTTCCAGATCTTACACCCCTCATGAAGCTTCTTTTGAAAAGAATCAAGATAAAGGAGGAAAATACTACTTTAAAACCCGTGAGGTCATTAGATTTTTTTTTAAAAAAAATCTTTGCAACACAGGTTGAAACTGCAAATGGTATTCCCCTTGTCAAACTTCTTCTCCGTTCATGACGACGTATTTCTGACTTGAGAGCATCAGGTAAGAAAAGTGCCTCCACATGTCCATGTTTAGCTCACACAAATTCTTGGGCAGAATCACATGGGCTGGTTCTTAAAACATGTTCATGGTTTCTTGTAGTTTATGTAGAACAGTGGTTCCCAAACTTGGCAACTTTAAGACTTGTGGACTTCAACTCCCAGAATTCTCCAGCCAGCAGAGCTGACTGGAGAATTCTGGGAGTTGAAGTCCACAAATCTTAAAGTTGCCAAGTTTGGGAACCACTGATGTAGAATATTCTGAACTGTCTTAATTCATTGTTGCTGATAGCATTACACAACCTCGGATACACTAAGCAATGCCTTGTGTTAGATTAATATTTCTCCTAATTCTTTAGATAAAAGCCACTGTCTGCTTATGAATAGGCCCATGATGGTGAACCTCTGGCACACATGTGGGCAAGCGGAGCATCACCTGATGCTCTTCACGGTCACAGGAGCACCTGAAAGCGGCCCGGAAAACGGCCAAAACCAGCCTGAAAACAGGCCATTTTCCAGGTTGTTTTGGGGCCCCAAAACAGCTTGAAAAACAGTCTGAAAACACTCTGAGAAATGCCCCAAAAACAGATCCATGTGCATGCTGGCCAGCTGGTCTTTGGGTTTCTAGTGCTCTGGCACACACCCATGCATTCACATGCAAATGCTTTAGGGTTTGGGCACTTGTTGCCGAAAAGGTTCGCCATCGCTGGAATAGGCTATTCCTCATTACGTACAACAGGTTGTACAACTTTGTTCAGGCCACTGGTTTCATTTTTCTTTCAGAGGTCTGATCCCCAAAACTCCTAGGAGCAGCGGCTGGTGCAGGAATACCACATACATTGGGCAACAATCAATTGTAACTTTTATTTCGCCTTCCTGATGATTTTTTTTTATACAATGGAATGAATGTGGACCAACAGACATACCTCATTCAACAAAGTCAATCTACTTTCTTCTCTATGTTCCCCTCATGTCCATCTATGGAAGGCTTTATTTTGGGATTTCACATCAGAAAACAGGAGAATGTGTTCACCTGGTGCAAGTGATGGTAATGTTGTTTCATTTCTCTTTAGTAAGCAGCTGTTTTTTGATTTGCTACACAATTCCAGTGATGCCATTTGATTACAACTTGATTCTAATTCTAAATGACTCTTTCCAATAAGTATTTTGCTTTTTGGGTTGGTTTTTTTTAATTCACTGGCTCCAAATTTGATAATATGTCTTCATCTATATAAATGTTCAAGTAAGTTCCTTCCTAATGTTCTCTTACTAGCTCCTTCCTTCCTTCCACGTTACACCTATCCTCCGCGAGCTGCACTGGTTACCGATCAGTCTCTGGATATGCTTCAAGGTGCTAGTCGTAACTTATAAAGCCCTTCATGATATTGGACCTGGGTACTTGAGAGACCGCCTGCTGCCAATTACCTCCCACAGACCCATTAGATCTCACAGGGTTGGCCTCCTCCGGGTGCCATCTACCAGCCAATGCCATTGGCTACTACCCGGGGGAGGACCTTCTCTGTGGCAGCTCCGGCCCTCTGGAATGAACTCCCCGCAGGGATTCGGACCCTCACCTCTCTCCAGGCCTTCCGAAAGCCGTCAAAACCTGGCTTTGCCGACAGGCCTGGGGGTGATGAGTTCCCTCCCCTCTCGACATGTATGGTTGTGCGACTGTTGTTTACTTTTATTATTTGTATTTTGTTTTTTATGTTCCCCTTTTTTTCCCCTTGAATTGTTCGCCGCCCTGAGTCCTCCCGGAGAAGGGCGGCATACAAATAATTCTATTCTATTCTATTCTATTCTATTCTATTCTATTCTATTCTATTCTATTCTATTCTATACTATTCCTTCCTTCCTTCCTTCCTTCCTTCTTTCCTTCCTTCCTTCCTTCTTCCAACTTTATATAGGACAACATGTTGGCCATGTCTGGAAAACCAGTTCTAAGAACAATATTCTCTGAAAGAACTAATCCACCAGTCCTAGGCCTAAATAAATAGTTAGGGGAAGAAAACAGATTATAAGTTTATTGTCTTACTCAAGTGTATGAGGAAAGATTAGAGTTAATTGTCCCCCTTTTAAGCAGAGACGTTCAGCAAACAAGGACAGTCAATAGGCAAAGCTTATAGTCTATTTCACAATCACTTTGGTGAAGTTGATAGGGCTTCCATTGGTGTACAATATGTCAGATTTAGTCTCAGACTGTTTCAGACTGATAACAAAGAAGAAAACTTTGGGACTATTAATACTTCTAAATGTCCCTGAGTCATTCAATACTCTTGATTAAAGGAATTTTCTATCTCCTTTCCATGGTGTTTGCTCTTGTGGGTTGAGAGCATCAATCCTTGGGCTGTACCACTGCCCAGACTCCTACCCAGATTACTATAATTCTACTTTATTATAGAAAAGTCTAATTACAGAATCTTGTAAACCTTGCAAAGAATCAGAGCATGGTGATCTTTCTCACTTTCAGGGCTAAATTTATGTTTATCTAATGATCATTGAATACCTTCTTCAAGGTTATCTCCATATTTCATGACAATGTTGGACTGGAACAGGACATCCAGTAAAGCTTCTCTTGGAATGGCTGGCTCCTTCTTTTCTTCTTTCGGGTACTTGAGAGACCGCCTGCTGCCAATCACCTCCAATAGACCGATTAGATCCCACAGATTAGGCCTCCTCCGAATTCCATCCGCCGGCCAATGCCGACTGGCGACTACCCGGAGGAGAGCCTTCTCTGTGGCTGCTCCGACCCTCTGAAACGAGCTCCCCGTGGAGATTCGAACCCTCACCACCCTCCAGGCCTTCCGCAAAGCCCTTTAAACCTGGCTGTTCCGACAGGCCTGGGGCTGATGAGTTCCTGTCCCCACTCGAATGGTGTGTCTGTTGAGTTGCTTTTAAATTGTGGTATTGTCTGTCCGTGTCCTTTTTGCCATATTTGTATCCCCTACCCCCCCCCCCCGACTTGAGTTGTGATCCGCCCTGAGTCCCCTCGGGGAAAAGGGCGGCATAGAAATATAGCCAATTCAATTCAATTCAATTCTTTAAAGGCCTCTTTAGCATGTCCTGAAGGTGTTAAAATATAATAATATGCAAGTGTAGAAGAAAAGAGCAGCTGGCTTCCAGGTGGTGTTCCATTAGTGTTCACCAAAATCCAGCAGAAGGCTTGTAAACTGAATTCAGCGAAGCAAATTTTGCACCTTTCTTCTTGGTGAACAAGCAACCCGAGGTAGGCCTTTGTGCATGTATCTATGCACAATTTTTTTTATTTTTAATTTATTTTTTATTTTCAAAATAAGCACAACAAAGAATCCTCCTTTTTTACATACTGTAGAAAGTGTATCAGTTGGTTACAAAAAACTTTTGCGCATCTCTTCCACAGTCATCAATCATAATTCATATTAACTCAAGCATTTTAACTCAGCTATTTATACATATTACCATCGTTATACCTCCAATGGTTTAAACGTCCTTCATCATAAAATATATCAAGATTTAAAACATAAGAACATACTGCCATTTCATTTGCTATTTTTAAAATCTTCCAATAACACTGAATCCTTACGGTCTATTCTAGCTAAACATCCATAATATCTAGTAACAAAAATTTCTAATCCTCCGTAACAAATCACTGTTTAGAATTTTCATCCAGTTTCCTTAAGATATATATACACATATATACACATATATGCACATATATGCACATATATACACATATATACACATATATACACATATATACACATACACACACACACACACACACACACACACACACACATATATTAGATAGATAGATGGATAGATATATTCCTTTGTATCATTATCCCTCCTTTATTTAACTGTATCCTGTATCATAATATTTTTCCCCCTAATAATCAAAATTTAACTAAATTTAACATAGTTCTTTTTTATTAGCCTTTATATATAACCAAAAAGATTTCTAATCTTCCTTTCATGGGTACCATTCAAATATTCATATCCATTATTACTTATCATAACAATACATATGTATATATTATTATCATTATCAATTATTTATTTGACTATATCTATTGTCACTAAATTTCACTAAGTTTAACTATTTTAAAATTATGCACTTCCATCTATCAACCTGTATCTTTCCAACAGCAAAACAGTCTCATGTCTTCTGCCATTTGTGGTATCAGTCCTCTAATCATCTCCTTAATCAAATTTGTATGGACTCCTCTTAGCAACTCATTGCTTATTAAGTGTCTCATATAATTTCGATGCCCTTCTTTTGTTTCCTTAATCAGCTTATCTTTAATTGTCAGTGGTGTTATCAATGATGTTGCTAATAAAATTTCTCTCTTTAAACCCATAAATTCTTTTGTTTTTTCTTCTTCTGTGTCTTGCCATCTAGGGAGATGGCATTTAATTCATCTCCATTTAATTCCTCTTTCAGTGTTCCACTCTTTCCATTTCCAGACACAAACAAATCAGCATAGATATCAGCGGATTTAATTTCTTTATGGTCATTTTCCTCTTTGGTTTTTAGGACTCTAACCTCCACTTTTTCCACTTGATAAACATCTCCAACTTCATCATATTTTACTGTTAGATGCTCTAGGTTTTCCAACTTCTTCTCCGTTCTCTCAAATGTATTTGATAATTTCTGAATTTCTAACAATATCTTTTGCAGGCTTAATTTTTTTTCTGCTATTGAAGTTGTGCCATTATCTCCAGCTGACAAACACTGCTGCTCTGGCTTAGAAGATTTTTACAAGATTAAGCATAAATTCACAATAAGGTCTTATTTTCACTTTTCTCTGGTTAAGGATATACTTCAAAGGAACATCTATATGCTTTTCTTCTTATCACTCTCTATAAACAAATGGTGAGCCCTTGAAGTGCCAAGCCAGAATAATCAGTGAGGAAAGTAAGAGTGTTTTTTTTCCAATACACAAACCTCCAGCCTCCGAGCAGCAGTGTTTTTCTTTCCCTCTGTTGTAACAATTTTCTTTGTTTACTTTTGTATCTTTTTTATATTCCAAGTTAAACAAAAGTCAAATCCTTGAGTGAGTTAGAGAAGAAAAGGGGAAAAACATCCACAGTAGTGAAGAAGTAGGATTTTAGCCCATAGGTTACAGAAAATAATAACAAAAGAAAAAAAAATAGAAGAAGAAAACTTAATCCCTTTGTTTTAAAAGGCTTGCATAAATTCCATCCATGAACATAACATTTAAAAAGTAAGATAACCCACTATACAAAACCATTCAAAGCTTAATTCCACTGCTTATTTCTTCTGTTCTCTAATTTAAATTAACTTTAAGTTTTTTATAGGCAATCTTTAAAAAGGCAAAAATTCCTCACCAGCTGGAAACACTTTCCGTATCCTTCTGTTTTGGAGTCGCCCCAACTTCATCAGCCTAATGGCTGGATTTTTTATCGCTGGCTTGAAGAACTTCTCTTGGATCCATCAGTGACTTTGCGATGTCCCTGAAATCAGCAAGACATATTCTTCCTGTTCACCGTCTCTGCGGGATGGTTTAGGTCCGATTGGACCACACAGCGGCAAAAGGATCGGCTGTAGTCTCAGAACATCAAGACCGCAAGTCTGTATCGTTGTGACATTGGATCCTCCTCTATGCACATTTTTTTTTGAGGGATTCAAACAAAATCAGCATATACATCCCAACCCTGTGTAAAAATAATTACATGTTTCTATCTCTTGGCTTTTTAGATTTTTGAATGAACGTTGGTACCCTCAACACCAGTTCTTCATATAGTGTTACATTTGAGTCCAAATATAGGAACCTGAACATTGAATATTTCTGCACATGTTGAAGTTGTCAGTTTTATGTCCTTTGATAACTTAATGGAATCAAATACATTGGAGTGAAAAAGAGAAGATGATTTTTTAAAAAACAATCTATATATAAAGGACAAAGTGGGTGTTATTATTATTATTATTTTGGTAACCATTAGTGGAAGCATTTTCATAAACATAATTAAGGCTAACAAAATTTAGTTAAATATGAATATTTTCATGGATTTGCTGTTAAGTTTATTTATGTAATTTTTAAACAAATTAAAACAAGCGCCATAGGCCGGAAGATACCTTTCATGCTAATTATTGCATTCGTGTGGGAGATTCATAGTTATCATTCATTGTTACCATCAAAATTTACAACTGATTTTATGACCACATCATGCTGTAAATCAGAAGGATTTGCAAACATCCATATTATAGCACTGCGTTCTGCCCATGTATATTGTGGTTAATTGACAGCAAGCATTTTCTCTTTAAATGTCCTTTTCTCCCTGTTGGGATTTAAGCTTGTAATTTATAAGGCAAAAACATTGCCTTTATTTTCTTAAATATACAGTCGCTCTTTTCTGTAATATAAATGGAATAAACTTTCATGTGACCATTAAGACATCGGGTATATTCAGCTGAATCAGGGCTTGAAAATAAGAAGTCTGGCATACGGACAAGCCAAAGCTCTGAAGGCACCAGGGTATTATAGCAATGATGAAAACCACATCAAGATCCTCCATGATATTTTATTTCATGTGGTGACATGGAATATATTTATATATATTAAGAAACATGCAGTTTTCAGATCTATTAAACTCAGATTTATTAAACTCCAGCTTCTAGATCACCGTGGCCTAAATAAGGCAAGATGGAAGTGTCATCTGTGCCATACACTGCCATTCCCATTTCAATACAACTTCATGTTACATAGATAACCTGTTACTCGTGTGAGCACGTTCTACAGGAATGGACCTTCATCGGGTTGATCAAGGGTTGCTGCTTATTATTTCCAGATGCTTATTGGCGTTTAGAAGTTTCTGTGTCCATAGACGAACTTGGTCTGTTGGTAAATCTAGAAAGGACATGAGGAATTTGAAAGCTAGGAGTCCGTATTCCCAGAGTTAGCTTATTTTCTCTCCAGACAAAAGGGGTTTAAATTGTGCTTCTGTAAATTACAGAACATTAGGCTCTTTAATCTTGGGAGGAAGGAAAGGGTAAAATAACATCTCTCTCTCTCTCTCTCTCTCTCTCTCTCTCTCTCTCTCTCTCTCTCTCTCTCTCTCTCTCTCTCTCCCTCCCTCCCTCCCTCCCTCCCTCCCTCCCTCCCTTTCTCCCTCTATCCCTCTATCCCTCTATCCCTCTACTCTCTATCTCTCTATCTCTCTATTTATTTATTTTGGTTACTTATTTCTATTGATGAAATTTCAGGCCTGCCAACTAATTGTACCACATGAAGTAGTTGGCTTCTTTTAAGTCCTTTTTTTATTTATTTTTTTGCAGTTTTTATGTACAGGAATAATTTTCTTTATAAGGTAGAGCTTTGTCAGTGCATTATGAGAATGGGTCTTGTCCACTTTGCATTTTGCAGGTTGCAAAAGGTTAATGGGTGAATTTGCTTTCTTCTTTGTGTATTGAAGATAAACTACCACTGAACAGGCAATATTTGGATCAACTTTGGAGGCCATGTCCAAGATTTTGGGGCATGGCAAATGTGTCTCTGAAGCCATATTCTTTGTACAACTGAAACTATGGTATGTAAGAAAGGATGCACCTTACCTGTTCTCCCGTGATAAAATTATTACATTCCTCTGCTATATAAGGATCACACTCTGTTTTACACCAGTCATTACAAAATTGCAGAGCCCGTTATAGGGAACTAATTTTGCATAATGTAATTTTGGAAAATCTAACTTGGTGCTTTCTAGTATGCTAGGATGCTATAAAGGCATATTCCACTAATTCAAATAGATCCTGAAAGAGTCCACACAGATGTTTCCAGGCTATTGGGAAATCCCCATGAATCCATGAAAATAGATGCCACACACACAGTTTCACTGTCAGATTTAGAAGTACATCTGACGAGGCTACACAGGCCTGCTGCAAGCCCATCCATGGGGCCTTAAACCCTTGTGGAGGAAGCACAACTTGACCCATAGTGTATGACATAATCTGTTTAAACTTCAGAATTGCAAACAGGTTCTGATTTTTTTGGGGGGGAGAGCCCCTGCGTACTGCCTGTTCCTTCTTGTAATCTCTCAAGAGGAAAAAGATGAAAAAAGACAAGCCTTTTGCACAAAAATAAGAATAAGGCACATTACATCTTGTATTAGCCACTGGTCGACCTTCTTGAGTCCCATTTGGGTAAGATTTTGAGAGAGATTTATAAAATTTAGAGATGTGTTTGTCAGATGCTACTGCCTGGACTTAACTCCGTAGTTTCACTAAATCTGGAAAAGCATGGTGTGTGTGTGTGTGTGTGTGTGTGTGTGTGTGTGTGTGTGACTTTGCAAGAGAAATGTTACTGAGTTAAGGAGAAACCAACAAGGTGTTACAAGAGTATAGATGCACTGTTAGTGCCGCCTTAACACAAGTATTTTCCTGGTATTGCATGACTGTCATACAAGTTCAGGAAAACATACCAAGAGTTGTAGTATGAATGCCCCTGTTCCCCCTAAAGTAGCTGTTTTGCTGACGTTCTACCCATTCCTGGTATTTGAATAATATACTACTAACTGCTTTTAGTTACTTCCCGGGTGGGTGTTAAACAATATTGATCAATTTTGACTACATCAACTCTAGTAATACCTTATGCATGTATTGTAGCCGAGATGGCACAGTGGTTAGGGTGCAGTACTGCAGGCCACTTCAGCTGACTGTTATCTGCAGTTCAGCGGTTCTAATCTCACCGGCTCAAGGTTGACTCAGCCTTCCATCCTTCCGAGGTGGGTAAAATGAGGACCCAGACTGTGGGGGCGATGTGCTGACTCTGTAAACCACTTAGAGGGGGCTGAAAGCCCTATGAAGCGGTATATAAGTCTAACTGCTATTGCTATTGCTATTCAGTAATGAGGAACGTTATAATGTACTTCAGAATGAACCCTGCTACGAAGCGTTTGTCTGCAGAAGCACAACACCACATTTAGGAACTGGATAATAGCTGAAGCTTAACAGATTTGATACTGGTAGATAAAGCAGTCTGCTGCAGACAAGAGAGAAGCCATATATACAGAGATGATCTGCCAGATGCAGAACACACCAAGTAAGCCATATATCAGCCCCAGGTTTAAATCTTAAGCCTTTTCCTTCCATCCTTTCTGATTCTTGACTCTTTCTTCCCCCCAGGCTTGAAAGCAGAGGGCATAGACATGTTTATATGATGGTATTATCTAGTTTTATAATTCCCTGGTGAACTGAGAGGTCCTGGAAATTTTTATGGGTCTAGAGAGCATTTTGCTCTTTTTATTTCCATTTCTTCAACAGTGAAAGTTGATAAGATCATCCATATCTCTCTTTCCTTCCCCATTTATGCCTGGAGATGTTAGGCATTGATATGGGTAGGTTTAAAAATAATCCTTGAAGAGCTCCTTCTCTTCCTTCTTTTCCTCTGATGGACAGAATCCATCTCTTGCTCTTCTTTGTCAAGAATTGTCTCATCCCAAGAATCATTTAGTCCCTGCCCTTTAACTTCAGGCCAGACAATTTCTGGATCTCTTTCAGTGGCCATGAAAATATTTCTTCCCCTAACATCAAACCGGGTCCCCTCCCATTCAGTTCAGATCTGCTGGCAGCAGAGGTGGAATTCTACCGGTTCGGACCAGTTCGTGTGAACCAGTAGCTTCAACTATCAGCTGGGAGCGAACCAGTTTGCCCTGACAATCAGATGGGTCCACCTGCCCGCCCACACAATTTTGCAACCTTTATCTTCTCAGTTGACTTGCACGGCAGAGCAGATTGCTACACAAATCAGCTGTGAAACCTGGAAGTGAAGATTTCTTCAATCTGCGTATGCGTGCATAGCAAATTCGTGATCACCACACCGGTGGTTAAACCAGGAGGATCCCAACACTGGCTGACAGGTATTGGTGCATGTCCTTCTGGCAGGTGAGCTGGTTTTGGTCTGTCAGGATGTTATACATGGAACTCAGAGGTGGGTTCCTACCAGTTCGCACCTATTCGGTAGAACCGCTTCGTCAAATCTACTGAACCGGTTAGAAGAGGTTCCACCAGTGGACCGGGAAAGCAGGCCACACCTACAGAAGAGGTTCCAAAGTTTTTTGAAACCCACCACTGGTCCTTGGATATGATTGTTCTACACTATCATGTTCATATTTATAAAACTCAGTGCCTCTGTGAAAGGTAAGGATGACACCTGCGTTTGTGGTGCAATCAGAACATTGCGTGTGTTGAAGTTGTTTTAACGCAAACCAAAGATGCCTTTTAAAAAAACAAGTTTACATCCTATTCTTATGCATGCCAGTGCTGTGTGGGAGGTGATTTAAGGTAGTTCTGACAAGTGTCGCCGGCATCTTCATATCCGGTCACATAGGCGGTAAGCCACTCCCATCCGGTCACATGGGTGGCAAGCCACTCCTACGAAGGAGGCCACACCCACAGAGTAGGTTCGAACAATTTTTGAAACCCACTACTGATGGAACTGTTGAAGGAGGTGAAAATGTGGATCCATTCTGCTGTTTCCCATGAAATAAAAATATTGAAAAATAGTAAAGTACTATTTGATTACTTTACTATACTATATAGTAATGTAGTACTATATTAGTACTATATATAAAATTATGGTATAAATATAGTAGAGTACTCATTGGTTTTCTCCCCCCAAAATAGGAATGTGGTTTACTTATATAACGACTGTACAGCATGATAAATGTGAATGTAAAGGCAGTGTCTGTGAAGGCTATTTTGCTTTCTTATACAAAGGAAAAAGTAGAATGAATGTGGAAAAAAAAACACAGGGGTGTTTGTTTTCTACACATACGTGAGAATGTATTGGGAAGAATTCTGATTGAAAGGGTGGACCAAATGACAGGTGAACAACATTTTTCAGAAATGCAGGTGGATTTAAGATGGATGGGAGGTATAGAGATCTTTTGCTCTTGCCTGCTCAGAGAGAAATATATACCTGCAAGAAAAAAAGTTATTGTAAGTTTCTTTAGAAAAAGTGATAAAATGAATACATTTGAATTCTGGAATATTGGATGCAATTATGAGTTGGTTACAGACAGTAAAAACAATGTCTGATGAATATAGAACATTTGCAAGAATATTTCCAATGCTTAGTGAATGTGTCATCGTTGAGATGAAAGTGAGACAAGGATATAAAATATGACCTTGGTTATCTTGGTTATATTAAGAGCCGAGGTGGCACAGTGGTTAGGGTGCAGTACTGCAGCCACTTCAGCTGACTGTTATCTGCAGTTCGGTGGTTCTAATCTCACCGGCTCAAGGTTGACTCAGCCTTCCATCCTTCCGAGGTGGGTGAAATGAGGACACAGACTGTGGGGGCGATATGCTGACTCTGTAAACCGCTTAGAGAGGGCTGAAAGCCCTATGAAGTGGTATATAAGTCTAACTGCTATTGCTATTATCTGTAAAGACAAAAATAAAAAAAATGCATGTGGGGATGTTAAAGGTGTGTTCAGCGGGGACATACGTGTGCCTGTATCTGTATAAAGACAATGTTGTACTATTGGTTGAGAAGCCAAGATATTTGCAATAAATATTAGATTACATTCAATGAAGAAACAAAAGGTATGATGTGGAAAATTGCTTCTTCTGTTTAACAAGGAAAAATACAATTTATAAATACACTGCAAAAACTAGAGGAATTTCTAGCCCTTGATAAAGTAATTATGAAAGAAAGAAGGGAATGGAGAAATTTTAAGTCACCCAATGCCAGCACGTGGACTCTTGCGAAGAATGAATATCTGAAGAAGGAAATTAAAACATTTGTTTATAAAGAGATGCTTTTTCTCTCTCACATGAAAGAATTGGAGATGTCAGGGAAAATATGAAAAAGCAAGCTGAACATGGTCGGAAGAGTTTGTACAAAAAGGATATCGGTGCAGCGAGAAAAGTACGGCCAAGAATGGATGCAAATGAATGACCGATATCAAAGAAGCGCACTGAAATGTTTTGATCATACTGAAAAAGAAATGAATGAGGTTTGCATTGCAGAACGAATATAGGATATAAAACTGAATGAGTTGACAGGAATGAGAAGATGATAAAGTTGTGATTGGATGGAATTGATGAGATCCTAAAGAGCAATAATAAATCTGAAAGACGTGGTGGAGGCTTTGATGGTTTGCGAGCATAGAAAATTACAGATAGTTAAAGTGAGTAGAGTTAGTATAAACTACATTTAGCTATATCTTCCCTCTCTCCGCTTCCCCAATCTCTTGTCTTTAACTTGCTTCATTTTTCCCCCTGCACTTTTATTGCTCTTTTCTGTCCTCTGCATGGCTTATCCAGGAAGGAACAATATGATAGAATGTATGGATACAGTACATGAAGCTAAGGGCAACTTTCAACTCGGCATCAGCAGAACAACTACAGAAATAATTACCTTACTCATTGCTCTGGCAGCTGAAGTAGCAGCAGTAGTTCAAGTAAGGAATTATCCATCTCTGAGCATTATTCTTACAGGATGGGTTGTAAATATTCCATTAAAACAACACATACACAATTGAGCGGATTCTGCCCAATTAAAGTCACAAAATGCGCCAGGATTATTTATTCCGTAAAGACAACATTCCCTTGGATCTCCTTCCTGCATCTTTGCTGGTTTTCAGTGTGGCATCATATTTTTTTTCCTGTCCCCCCCACCATCTCTAATTTGAACAAACTACTCTGGGCATCAACTGTGAATGGGGGCTTCCCCCTCCCCAGCTCACGTTATAAATTCATGAAATGAGTGTTTCATAATAGAGAAATGGAGAGAAGCCTTTATTTATTGCCGCTCCAGCAGATGCTGCCATAATGAACATGAGTCTTTTACATTGTCCTCATTCACATTGTTCATGCTCAATTTTATTATGAGCTGTGTAATGCAATGTAATGTTCAGCTTCTCTGTGACACAATCAAAGCACACATTTCTCATATGCATGTGTCTTTTCTTGGGAGGATGGTGGGTAATTGAAAACACTTTATCAGTTTGGAAGTTAATGGCATAGGGGAAAGAGATTTAGGTACACAATTCCTATTGATAATGGGAGTTTCACAGCTGCTGAAAACATGCTGCTAAATGTTGACTAAAGATAAGCGCAAGAATATATTTGTGCCATGAACTTCACATAGCATTCACCTGTTCTCCAAGCAAGTAAGCAAAACAAACATGTCACTCTGACATGTGCAATAGTTATACCAGCTGTAATTTATATGGGAGAGGAAACACAGAGTCTAAATGACCATCTCTGTTTATATTTGGAAGGCAAGAATCTTTAGTGGCGAGGCTCCCTTCTGGACAGGCCATTGCTAAAGGAAATCCATGCTAGTTCCTGTTTATATTAAGAGCCGTGGGGGCACAGTGGTTAGAATACAGTATTGCAGGCTAATTCTGCCAACTGCCAGCAGTTCAATTCTCACCAGTTCAAGGTTGACTCAGCCTTCCATCCTTCTGAAGTTGGTAAAATGAGGACCCAGATTGTTGGGGCAATATGCTGACTCTGTAAACCACTTAGAGCAGGGCGGCCCAAATTCACGGCCCGCAACCAGCCATACCCATGCCTGGTTAGCGAAGGGGGAAAATGTTGCAATGTGTCACGTGATGGTGCCGTGACATCACGAGTTTGACACCCCTGACTTAGAGAGTGCTGTAGAGCACTATGAAGTGGTAGATAAGTCTAAGTGCAATTGCTATTGCTATATACTTGTTGTGCATCCATTAGAACAAATGGAAATACATATGAACACGTGCACAGATATTGATGCCCATGAAGGCATATGAGCACATATGCAGAACTGTGCCCTGAAGAATTGTCAACCTAAAATATAGGCTAGTGGTGATTAGAACTTCATTTCAAGGAGACGATGGATATTGTATTCTTTGAACCAATGCACTGTAGTACTCCCACTCACAATTTTAGGGGGGGGGCGTTTTGATACTGAGAGGTGAGATGCAATGACATCCTTCCAATTTAGTCAGATAAAAAAGATTCAGATGTATTAGCGGGGAAAACAATAAAGCCTTACTGGGTATTGTTTCCCCCTTCGCAATTAGGCCTTCTAACATCCAAAGAAAGTACATGACATGTTTAATCTTGACTTCTAAAACTGTTCAAAGGATCTCAAGGAAGGGATTTAGGCAGAGCACTGCAAGATTTAAAGCAAGGCTAGTTCCTAATTCCTTTTTAGAGAACAGTAAGATGCTAAACTCTTGTTATTATAAGGGCTTGTGCACTCGGTGATTAAAATGGAAAGGAGACACAGACAAGTTTGCATTTGGAGCCTTAAAATAATGGAGTTTGCCCTCCTTTAGTCGAAAGTCCAGACAGACCCCTTAGCAGCTCAAATTTCTTCCATCTTACACCATTGATAAAATGAGGCACAGATTCTCACAGGGAGCGGGAGAGACACAGAAGGCCCCATTCAGAAGGGTCTGGGAGTGTCTTTATGTCAAGCGAGCCAGGCCAAAGGGGTCATAGCAGAGGCACAGATGCACTCAGAAAAATACACTGCCATTATATAAAGCAAAGTACCATATGACCAGGCTCAAATTTCACTCCCAGGTTCTAAAGGATTGTATTGACCAATTGATCCGACAGGCACAACCTCAGGCCTCCTATACAGTATTTGGGATACCACCACATCTTCTCCTTCTCCTCCTTCCCTCCCCATACATCCTAACTGAGGAGGAAGTCCCATTCTGTTTTTTTTCCCCTTCCACGAGAAAACATTTATATATTCTTGCTGAAAGGAATTCATCTCACTGCTTCTATTCCCCCACCCCTTCTGTTTGGAGGAGGATGAAGATTTATACCGCCTAGCGGAGACTGAAGCGGTTAAATTCATGCATTTCATTTTTATTTCTGACTTCTGCTTGCCTGGGAAGCATTCATGAATTCCTGATAAGGTTGAATTGGTAGAATTGATCAACAGCTGCCCACAAATTTACTAATGGTGTAACTCGGCACTCAGAGGAAGATAACATATTTACAAAATATGTGCTCAGGAGTTCTCCCTGTAAGCCAAGATGCAGTCTGGTGTCTTCTAGTGTTTTCTTTTCCTTCTTTCTTTCTTTTTAACAACTCCCACAATTCACTAATTGTGCTAGAGGGAGTCGGAGGCCCAGATATCTGGAAAGCGCATGTTGCGTAAGTGTGTGTGTTGTAAATCTTTGACTCTTTTCGATTAGGAGAATTTATAAAACGATAATGCATCTCCTGCCTGCCATTTCCTCTGCCCTCTGTTCGTAATCAGGGCTGCTCCCAAGATGACAATGCTCTATCACAGGCTTAGAGATTGGGCTAAGTCCACAGGTGGGTTCCTACCAGTTTGCACCTATTTGGTAGAACCGGTTCGTCAAATCTACCGAACCGGTTAGAAGAGGTTCCACCAGTGGACCCGGAAAGCAGGCCACACCTACGGAACAGGTTCCAAAAATTTTTGAAACCCACCACTGGTCCTTGGATATGATTATTCTACACTATCATGCTCATATTTATAAAACTCAGTGCCTCTGTGAAAGGTGAGGATGACTACTGCGTTTGTGGTGCAATCAGAACATTGCGTGTGTTGAAGTTGTTTTAACGCAAACCGAAGATGCCTTTAAAAAAACAAATTTACATCCTATTCTTATGCATGCCAATGCTGTGTGTGAGGTAATTTAAGGTGGTTCGGACAAGTGTTGTCGGCATCTTCATATCCGGTCACATGGGCGACAAGCCACTCCCATCCGGTAATATGGGCTGCAAGCCACTCCCACAAAGGAGGCCACACCAACAGAGTAATTTTTGGAACCCACCACTGGCTAAGTCCAACTGCTCCTGGAGTCTGCATGTTATTTTGTTATGAGTGCGCACAGCATTTCTCTGGGTTATATGGGATGGCATATTTAGGGATTTCACATGATATAATTTGAAGCCCTTTGGGTGGGTCCCAAGGTAATGAAATGGGCATTGGATTAAAGGTTGAACTCCTGTTTACCCTAATGACTTGTCACATAGAAACCTGTCATGCATTTTTGAGAAATGTGATTCTGTGCTTTCTAGAAATGGAAAACAAATTCTGGAAAGCCCCAAGAACTCTGATGACATCACGATATCCGGGATTTCTTCTGGAGGTTATCTGTGGCACACTTGTTGACCTGCTCTTATGTAGGCTGCTAATGGGTTGTCCCTGGCATCGGAGTAGGGTGGCAGCTCACATGAGACCAGGTGCACAATTATAATTAGCTGCAAAATAAAAGATATTTGTTCTATGGGTCATTCATAAAGTGAAAAAAAAGAGAGATATTTTTATTGCTCTGGGTCACTGAAGCTGAAAAGTACCAGATAGGAAAATAAATTGCCAATACTTGGATTGAAGAAAAAGCAGACACAGCATCATCAAAATCATAGCCACTAAGTTAGTGTCAGAGCTGCAATTGTATGCTTGAGCTTCGCATTTGCTAGCTAACAACCGGCCATGAACTATGAGGGGAGGGAGCCAGACAGGAGGGAGGAAGGCTACCAACTCATTACACCTTCCAGAGATACCATCTCAAGGACAAAGCCTGGGAATGGAAAGCAACGGCTCACCAACCAGCCCACCATTGAAGAGACTCTTCCCAAAACAATTTATTCAAACATAATTGAACAATAATGGGAGGAGACGAACTGGACGGGGAAGGTTAATAGGGAAATTTTGGCATGCAAACTCCAGTTCTGGCTTTGCTATACTGTAATCGCCGCAAAGCCGAGCTGGCGCAGTGGTTAAATGCAGCACTGCAGGCTACTTCAGCTGACTGCAGTTCTGCAGTTCGGCTGTTCAAATCTCACCGGCTCAGGATTGACTCAGCCTTCCATCCTTCCGAGGTGGGTAAAATGAGGACCCGGATTGTTGTTGGGGGCAATATGCTGACTCTGTAAACCGCTTAGAGAGGGCTGAAAGCCCTATGAAGCGGTATATAAGTCTAACTGCTATTGCTATTGCTATTGCTAATCTGTTTGGCTTTTAGTAAAAGTATACCTTTCACAACAAATGGAATCAAGATCTTTCTTGGCTGAAGGACCAAGTCAAGGCAGGTCTGACAATCATGACAAATTTCAATTTGTTTTCAGAGAAATTCCTGGAATCCAACAATGATGCCAGCTTGCCAGACTGGTCTCAAGTGAGATTCAAGGTTCTAGTTGCCACCTAAAAACCCTTACATGATGTAGTGTCTGCCTATTTGCCATTGTATCTGCCCAGCCAGTTCAATCTAGAAGAGTTGGCACACTCTGGGTTCCATTGATTAAAAGGTGCCATTTATTGAGACCCCAAAGTGTGCCTTCTCTGCAACTGTGGTCGTCCTTTCGAATGAGCGTCTTCCCGCTATACCCTACTGCAGTAGTGGGCAACAATTGCCCTTTATAACCTTTGGACTTCAACTCTCAGAATTCCTGACCTGGCTGGCTGAGGAATTCTGGGAGTTGAAGTCCACAGGTCCTAAAGGGCAGAGCTGGGTTGCTCCCAGTTCGTCCCAGATCGGGCGAACCAGTAGTAGCAGTGACAGGCGGCTCCGCCCACCCACATGGGCATTGCGTACGGGACCATGCCCAAACCAGTAGTAAAAAAATTGGCAACCCACCACTGATAAAGAGGCCATAGTTGCCCACCCCTACGGCCTTCTCTCTCAGGCTTTTGGCATGGATGAGTGATACCCCTTCCTTTTTCCTTTCTTCAGGTTTGATTTCTTTGCCATCATTGTACATTGTCTTGTGCTGATTTTTACTGCCTTTCTTGTTGTTTGTATTGATTTCTATTTGTATGTTTTTAATAATTGTATACTGCTCAGAGCAGTGGTGGGTTTCAAAAATTGTACGAACCTACTCTGTGGGTGTGGCCTCCTTTGTGGGAGTGTCTTGAAACCCATGTGACCAGATGGGAGTATCTTGCCACCCATATGAATGGATATGAAGATGCCAACGACACTTGTCAGAACCACCTTAAATTACCTCCCACACAGCACTGGCATGCATGAGAATAGGATGTCAACTTGGTTTTTTAAAGGCATCTTTGGTTTGCGTTAAAACAACTTCAACACACGCAATGTTCTGATTGCACCACAAACGCAGTCGTCATCCTTACCTTTCACAGAGGCACTGAGTTTTATAAATAGGAGCATGATAGTGTAGAATAATCATATCCAAGGACCAGTGGTGGGTTTCAAAAAATGTTTGGACCCTCTTCTGTAGGTGTGGCCTGCTTTCCGGGTCCACTGGTGGAACCTCTTCTAACCGGTTCGGTAGATTTGACGAGCCGGTTCTACCGAATAGGTGCGAACTGGTAGGAACCCACCTCTGGAGAACAACTATACTGCTATCACATTTAACATATATATATATATATATATATAAGGGAGGGGGGGATTACTAAGAAAATACAACGTATTAACGTTATGAGGAAATGCCTCAAAAATGAGGAGATGGGTTTTTTTTAAAAAAGATGATCATATTTTCCAAAATGCTTGGAAGTTATTCAAAGCTGCAGTAATAGAAGCTTGGCCAGAATGCAAACCACATATCAGGAATTTTGTTGCTAAGTCCAAGAGGATGTCACTGCAGTTAATAAGCAAAGTAAGGAAGTTATTAGAGTAAAATGGCTCCTTTCAGAGTCCTGACCAAATGTGGAGCGTTAATACAACAATGAAGAATGCTTTCATTACAGGAAGGGAGGCATTTGTGTACTATTGGACAATAAAGGAACTGGAGGCTCATTAAAGAAAGAAAACAAAAATACAGTAGAGAAAATTAAAATGACTAATCACCAGAGTACCGTGGATTGCTTTGAAAACTAAGACGTGATAAAATCGGATTAATATATAATCCATCCCTTAGTATTACTTCCGTACCCACCATAACACCAAGTTACACTGCAGACAATTGAGCAAAGCACTCGTTGTAAGGCCAGCTTTTTAAAACAGGATCCTAGGTTGATCTAGAAAATCATGAAACTCGTAGGAGGGTTAGTTGTATATAATTTCCACGTGAAGAGAGTGCAAATAAATGTGGAAGATAAAATGAGAAAATGCAAAGAAGTGCAACTTGGATGGTTACAAGAAGTCTCCAAGATTTAATGATTTGCAAACCTGTTTTGCTAAACCAGTGGTTCCCAAACTTGGCAACTTTAAGACTTGTGGACTTCAACTCCCAGAACTCTCCAGCCAGCTCTGGAGAATTCTGGGAGTTGAAGTCCACAAGTCTTAAAGTTGCCAAGTTTGGGAACCACTGTGCTGAACCATTGGGGAGTGTGATAGTGGAGGATGCAGAAGGCATAATAAGGTACTTGGATTTTCAAAAAGGAGGAAGCACCAGAATGAGTTTATTTTTATTTATTATTTTATTTATTTATTTATTAGACTTATATACCGCTTCATAGGACTTTCAGCCCTTTCTAAGCGGTTTACAAATTTTTTAGCAAATTGAGTCAGCAACTTGCCCCCACAGTCTGGGTTCTCATTTCACCCACCTCGGAAGGATGGAAGGCTGAGTCGACCTTGAGCCGGTGGGATTTGAACTGCTGAACTGCAGATCACAGTCAGCTGAAGTGGCCTGCAGTACTAACCACTGCGCCACCCCGCATCCTTTATCAGCGAGAATATAAGTAAAAGCTTGGTCTCTCCACTGTCATCAAAACCAGAGCTTGCAATAGTGCCTGTCAATGCATTTATTTGTTGCGAGGTGGCAGAGTGGTTAAATGCAGCACTGCAGGCTACTTCAGCTGACTGCTAGTTCGGCAGTTCGGCTGTTCAAATCTCACCGGCTCAAGGTTGACTCAGCCTTCCAACCTTCCGAAGTGGGTGAAATGAGGACCCAGACTGTGGGCGCGATATGCTGACTCTGTAAACGGCTTAGAGAGGGCTGAAAGCCTATGAAGCGGTATATAAGTCTAATTGCTATTGCTATTGCTATTCCCATTATAATTGACACATTCGTAAACACACAGGATTTCCAACAGCACAAATAAATACAAGAAAATATCAAAATAATAACAACTACAAATAAATGCAAACAAAGAGGATGGCCAAATACAGTTTCCGAATTCCCACCAGAACAATCCCATTTTCACCAGTTCCCAGAATGCCAATAAGGAGTGCTGAGTTGGTCAAATAAAAGGATATCAACAAATTATTGATGGTGAAGACAAATAAAGCAAGAAAAGCTCTCCAGTGTGTAGAAATTGCATTAGAATATCAACAAATTGCCAGATAAAATGTAGGTAAAGACTCCTATTACTGTATTAGGTTTGGTGTTGATGGCATCTCATCTGCCACTGACGGACCAGGAAAGAATTGTTGAACTTAAAAGAGAAATAAATGTCTGACTTCTGTGAAATGAATAACATTTAGTAACAGCTATGTTATGATAGCAATCAGTAGCACAAAAATCAGAAATTAAGGGGGAGGAACCCCTATGAAGCGGTATATAAGTCTAACTGCTATTGCTATTGCTACTCCTCCTAATATGTACCCATTCACCCTTTAAGACCTGCCGGAGATATCTTTCTGAAAATCCCCTTATTGTCAGGAGCCCATCTATCTGGCATAGAAGAGAATGGGTCATTTCCTGAATTGCAACCAAGCCGAATGGCTTCAACAGATCCCAGGAACAACATCCAGAAGAGTGAAGTGCTAGGAACAGTTAAGATCCTGCACAGAACCCTCAAACTCCCAGGCCTTTGTAGCAGTAGTGAAATTCAATTTCCTTTACTACCAGTTCTGTGGGCGTGACTTGGTGAACATGTCCCAGAGACCCATAAGATCACACAGACTAGGCCTCCTCCGGATTCCATCTGCCGGTCAATGTCGGCTGGCGACTCCCTGGGGGAGGGCCTTCTCTGTAGCTGCTCCGGCCCTCTGGAACGATCTCCCCATTGAGATCCGGACCCTTACTACCCTTCCGGCCTTCCGCAAAGTGACCAAGACCTGGCTGTTCTGGCAGGCCTGGGGCTGTTGATTTATCCAGCCCCATCCTAAGTTGTGAATGTTGTGGATCTTTTAATGTTGTCTTGTTTTTGTATGTCCTTCCCTTTCCCTTTTTTACTTGTAAGCTGCCCTGAGTCTCTTTGAGAGTGGGCAGCATACAAATTAAACAAACAAACAAACAAACAAACAAACATGGTGTGGCTTGGTGGGCGTGGTAGGGGAAGGATACTGCAAAATCACCATTCCCTCCCCACTCTGGGCCAGCCAGAAGGTGGCATTTGCTGGTTCTCTGAATTACTCAACATTTCCACTGCCGGTTCTCTAAAACCTGCTGGATTTCACCTCTGCTCTGTAGTAAGGAGAGGTGAGAATTAGTAAGGAGGGTTGAGGAGGAGGCGTAAGGTGGGATGAGAAGGAATTTTTGTTTTTATAAACGCACACACAAAAAGAATAATAGTATACAATTCTAGTTTATGTTTCTAAACTTTCTGCACTCTGTTAGTCCCAGTAGGCAATCATTTGGATAAAACAGTAGATAGAAATTAATTAATTAAAAATCCTGTGATCAAGCAAAGCTCGGAAGACGAGTGGCTCTCCTACCTATGACCCTATCTTCCGTAGTCTCTGGTTGTTTCTCTCTTCTTTCCCGTCTGATCCAATCCATGAATGCCATTGGCTGGCCAAGTGGGTCTGGGAATAGGTCATCTTTCAGCCAGCTGAGTATTCTGCAGAGCGCCATTAGACAGACCGACTTCTTCAATTTATGAGAAATATTTGGTAAACATTTCTCCCCTCATAGATGGCTTATAATGGAGACTTTGGAATAATGCCTTACTGGAATATCTTAGTGAGTCATTTCTGTATCTGTCCTTGAAAATAGATGCCTGCTACACAGTGCTTTACAATTCTTATTTATTCACATCTTCCTGAATGGATGTGGATAGCAATTGAACGTTGGCCTTGATAGGTCTTTGGTATAATCACACAGATTTCTTTCTAATATTTTTAATACAGCTCTGGATAAATCTCAATTTTTACCTATTAGATTAACAAATAGTTAATCAAAAGATTAACCGTGGCTGGGGAGCAGTTTTGTTGCCTTAATTCTTGTGCTCTGGATACAAATAGCTTGATAAGGTACAAGCATAGCAACAAAGCTCTGTCTGTTCTAATAATAAAAGGCAGAGATAGGCAATCTTTTACGGCTCGAGAATACAATAAATGTCTTTTGGGATACCTCTATTAGAGCTGAGCATCCACGCACACCCACACATCAAACAACTCACACGCTTTATTTTTACATATCCAGAGACATCCTCAAACTGTTTTTCCAGCACTCTTAGATACCGATATAACGTTCCTGCACTATGCCTCCCCCTCAAGCATACCTAACGGAGGTGGATACAAAAATCACACATTAAAAAATAATCCTCTCCATGTCACCTATCTACCCATGCAACAACTCAGAGTTTAGTACCGGCCCCTCCCTCAAATCCACCACCCTCCCCCTACAGGTGGACAAATGGGTCGTTGCCCTCAGACTGAGAAGGAAACCACATACAGAACTTAAAACTTTCATGCCTCTACCCTGTTCAGCCTCCAGGCAGCTGGATATTTGACTGAAAAAGCATGAGGAAGATGAACTGATTGCAAAAGGAAATGAAAAACAAATAACAAATTCAGAAGCCAGAGAGAGAGAGAGAGAGAGAGAGAGAGAGAGAGAGGGAGGGAGGGAGGGAGGGAGAGGGAGAGGGAGGGAGAAGGAGAGAGAGAGAGAATGAGAATGAATTCAGTTGGTGATACAATGAAGATATTGTATCAAGTAGTAAAGAGGTGGGCTTCACATAATTTTACTACCAGTTCACCACGCACTGAAACTGTGAGTGTGCGTGCTTTCCACGCATGGACTTTACTCGCATGCATGGCTTAGAAAACGTGGCTAAATAGGATGGCATAGCACTGGGGCCAGTGGCTTCAGACCAGTTCGCCCAAACTGGTCCGAACCGGCTGAATACCACCACTGAAGTAGTAGTGTTCCCTTAAGAGGTACTGTGAGAGCTGAGGTGGCGCAGTGGTTAGGGTGCAGTACTGCAGGCCACTTCAGCTGACTGTTATCTGCAGTTCAGCGGTTCAAATCTCACTGGCTCAAGCTTGACTCAGCCTTCCATCCTTCCAAGGTGGGTGAAATGAGGACCCAGACTGTGGGGGAGATATGCTGACTCTGTAAACCGCTTAGAGAGGACTGAAAGCCCTATGAAGCGGTATATAAGTCTAACTGCTATTGCTATTGCTACTGTTCTCCCATTTGTGCCTGGTTAATTGAATAGACCCTGTCTCCAGAGGTGACTTCATGTTTCTCTTCTAGTAGTAAGGAGAAAATTGACTCAGCTTAGTACACAGACCCAAGCAGCTAACTCCAGAGTCAACACAAAAGAAATATTTTATGAGGAAACCAGTAAGTGCACCGCGCCCCCCAACAAGGCCGTGATGGTGGTATTTCTATCGTAAAGTTCAGTCAAGTTCATGACATTAAACAGGACTGCAAATAAAGTCTGCAGAGAGGCAACTTTATCTTCCCACAAAATGTCTCTGGGCAAACAGAAAAATAGGGGGCTGTCAAACTTCACTCGTGGTTTCACTCAGCCGTTGTATGTACTGAGGTTTGTGTTATCACTGGCTTTGTTCACCAAACATAATGGCTAAAGGAGGCCCGTTTATTTACCCATGTTCAGGGATTAAAGTCGTCATCCCCCCCCTCCCAATCTCTCTCTGGAGGCCTAATTTAAAGGCTTGTTTTTCACCCAGTTCTCAATTTACTTTTTTCTCCATCTGCAAACTGCACAATTTATAGGTTAAAGGAAGGAAGCTAAGGCATGTTTTGAAATTTTCTTCTTTTAACACTGCCTTTAAGCAACCCTCTCTCCCACCGCCAATTTTTTTTTATAGAATAAAGTCAATATTTGGGACAAACTACTATGGAAATTTAATAGAGTTACAGTGGCAGCTGAGTCAGACTCCGCCACCACTAATGGTGTGTGTGTAGCTGTGTCTATGCATACACACTTATACACACATTGGAAGATATACCATTTAGTATCATTTTTATAAATGTATTCATCTAGGTATATCTTCCAATGGGTGTATGTATGCTTATGTATAGACACAGCTACACACACACACCATTAGTGGTAGAGAAGTCTGACTCAGCTGCTACTCAGTTGCGGGTTGCCAGTTTTTTTACTACAAGTTCGAGCAATAGCAATAGCAGTAGCAGTTAGACTTATATACCGCTTCATAGGGCTTTCAGCCCCCTCTAAGTGGTTTACAGAGTCAGCACATCGCCCCCACAGTCTGGGTCCTCATTTCACCCACCTCGGAAGGATGGAAGGCTGAGTCAACCTTGAGCCGGTGAGATTAGAACCCCTGAACTGCAGATAACAGTCAGCTGAAGTGGCCTGCAGTACTGCACCCTAACCACTGCGCCACCTCGGCTTTACTCCCACATGGGCAGAAGTGTCAGGGCGAGTGGGCAGCCGCGCGAGCGATTGTGGGTGCACCCCAGTACACCCAGGTTACACCTATTGTCCGCCAGCTGCACTGGCTGCCTATTAGACTCCGGACGCGTTTCAAGGTGCTAGTCCCACTGCCACTACTACCGGTTCGGCCGATCCAGGCTGAACTAGGAGCAACCCACCTCTGCTGCCACTGTAACTCTATTACATTTCCATGGTAGTTAGTATATATCATTTAATACACAATACTGACTAGGTAGTACTGACTACCAAGTCAGTATTGTGCACATTCACAATAGCTATACAGAATTTTGCTGCATTATGGGTGATGATAACACTTCACTTCTCTCATCAAATGTATTAGAAAGCTAATTTATTTATTGATCAGATTTACGCAGTTGCCCATTTGACCCAAGGCCCTCCCTGGGCGGCACACAGTTTGATGTAGCGGTCAAGGCACCATCTTTGTGTTTTCACAACAGTTCTGTGAGGTTGAGTAGATTGGATGATTCAAGGCCAAGCAGGCCTTTGACCCCAAATCTTCCCAGTCTTAAGACTTTTTACAAACATTCAAAGCAGACTTCTGGCATTCGTGAGAGATCATTAGAAGCTGTAAAAGAAGCTCAACCGTACCCTTAGTCAGTTTATAGCCTTGTCCTCTAAGTGAAGTGAATTTCAGTGAGTTTACTTGCTTAAGACCATAAATTAAGAAACGTAGCCTCCCTCCGTAATCCTACCCCATCCTTCACCTATATGTTCAGGAAGAAAAAAGCAGCGTTTCTTCTGTGGAAATATCCCTTTTAACATCTGAACTTTTTCTACCAAATATGCAACTTGCAATTTCTGGGGGGGAAAAAAAAATTCGTAGAAGCTTTGACATTCCCAAACTATCCTGACTCACGCAGGCAAGACAAGCAATGAGAAATTGACACCTGTTTCCAGGTTAGTTAGTAAATCCGGTGGTGCCCATCAAATAAGCTAAGGCTTCCTGGGAGCAGGAAGGAGGCCCATGTGAGGAATGTAGAACAAAGCAACTCACTTGAACGCAGAAGATCCTTCTGTCTTCACATTTTTGACATGCCCGTTCTTCTCCTCCCCTACAGCCTTGGCAACACAGAAAAAGGCTTGGCTCTCCTTGGCACAGAAGATGGCAAGACTCTTTCTTAACTTTGCAGCCAGCTAACCAAGTGCCATGCCTGCCTGTCCGTCATATCTCCAGGCAGAATCAAAGGGAGAAAGAAGAGAAGAAACGTCTAAGTTTAAGCTTGGATTTCCCTTATAGTTCAGCTGGATGAACCTGTTATATACTATAGAGCAGGATGTCTGGGGTTCACCTGCATTCCTCTTGAACAAAGGGTTTATTCAACACATTTCTTCTTGTCTCTCTTTCTCTCTCTCTCTCTCTCTCTCTCTCTCCCCCTTCCCAACTAGCAAAGCTGAAAGGCTTTAAGGTGGCAAGATAGGGACTTTTTAAGCCTTGCAAAAGAGACTAAAGCCAAGGAATTGATCCTCCAGGTATAATTAACTGGGAATTGTACTGGGCAGGCTTGACTGGCTTTTGTGTGGTGTGTGTGTGTTGGTTTTTGTTTTAATTTCTTTTGAGAAGTTCCTGTTTGTGGAATGTGCATCTCATGTTCAGACCAGGCCTTCTGTGATTGCTGTTGAGACTCTCTGAAACAAGGCAGTTTCAACAGAGCTCCCAAAAGCAAGGTTTTGTTTTATAGGCATTTCTAAAAGGCGAACAACGTAAATCATTGGGATCAGGGGTGAGATGCTCCTGGCATTGCTGCCAGTTCGGTGCATGCAAAAAAAGCCCAAAACCTGGCAGCTGTGACAGCGGTGACCAGGGAACAGGTTAGGGGGCATGGCCAGCCTGGGTTGCTGTCGGTTCTGTGACCCAGGCCACCAAACCACTACCGGTTCGGCCAAACCAGTCTGAACCAGTAGGAACCCATCTCTGATTGGGATGACTAGATCAGAGGTGGGTTCCTACCAGTTCAACCCATCCCAAATTGGTACTGGTATGCCAGCCTGGGTCACAGAATTGGCAGCGACTCAGGCTGGCCATGCCCCTGAACCTGTTCCCTGCTCGCCGCCGTTACCGCCACCAGTTTTTTTTTTTTTTAGTTCTGCGCATACACAGGACAATTTCCATTGTGCGCATGAGAGAGCAACCAGCAGTAATGCTGACTAGAACCCACCCCTGGACCAAATCAATATTCAAAATGTGCAAACCATGGTTGAACTCTGCGAGTGGCTGGAGGGTAAACATTATTCGTTTTAATTTTCATAATACGGGTAGTCCTCGACTTACAACATGCGCGGATAAGGGCTTCGCGGATTTGTGGTGGAACCCCATTTGAAAGCATCAAAATGAGCCGAGGTGGTGCAGTGGTTAGGGTGCAGTACTGCAGCCACTTCAGCTGACTGCTAGTTCTGCAGTTCAGTGGCTCAAATCTCACCAGCTCAGGGTTGACTCAGCTTTCCATCCTTCCGAAGTGGGTAAAATGAGGACCCGGATTGGTATTGGTATTGGTATTTTATTATTTGTATGCTGCCCTTCTCCGGGAGGACTCAGGGCGGCGAACAATTCAAAGGGGAAAAAAAGGGGGAACATAAAAGACAAAATACAAATAATAAAAGTAGACAACAGTCGCACAACCATACATGTCGAGAGGGGAGGGAACTCATCACCCCCAGGCCTGCCGGCAAAGCCAGGTTTTGACAGCTTATGCTGACTCTGTAAACCGCTTAGAGAGGGCTGAAAGCCCTATGAAGCGGTATATAAGTCTAACTGCTATTGCTATCATTTTTTCTTAGTAATGTCTCTATAAACATATGGCAAGAGAAGCAACCTGGTGCCCATAAACACCGATGTGCCAGCGGATGTCTCTTTTTGGTGCATTTTAACCTCCTTCCTCTTTGGTGTTTTAGATGCTTTGAATTTAAAGAAACCCAAACGATACTAACCTGCCACAATGGAAAACAAAGAGGAGCATTCAGCATGACCTTTATTTCCCAGACTGCCTCTGGGCCCCACATGAATCAAACAGATAATAAAAATGATAGATTGTTTCTGCCCAGAGAAAAAATAAAAATAACCCGGGGTAGAGAGGCAGCAAAATGGGAAGCCTGAAGAGTATTTTTCCCCCCTGGTATTTTACAATTTTTAGCATTTGAATTGCAGAATAAAAAGTACAATTTGGGGAGCTGCACATCTGAAAGTTGCCAAGTTTTAGAAAATATTGATCTAATTGTTCTGTGGCCTCTTCTGAAAGGCTGTCCTCTCTTTAGGGTCACAAGCCCACAGTAGACATGTTGAGTCTGTTTAAGGTCATGGCCAACATATACATTAGTTTAAGCTCATAGGCCAGCTGAAGGGATGGCTTTAAGAATAGCAATAGCAGTAGCAGTTAGACTTATATACCGCTTCATAGGGCTTTCAGCCCTCTCTAAGCGGTTTACAGAGTCAGCATATTTTCCCCACAGTCTGGGTCCTCATTTCACCCAGATAGATAGATAGATGATAGATAGATATAGAGAGAGGGAGAGATAGATATAGAGAGAGGGAGGGAGGGAGGGAGAGATAGATATAGATAGATATAGATAGATATAGATAGATATAGATAGATAGATAGATAGATAGATAGATAGATAGATAGATAGATAGATAGATAGATAGATAGATAGATATAGATAGATATAGATAGAATAGATAGATGGATAGATGGATGGATGGATGGATGGATGGATGGATGGATGGATGGATGGATGGATAGATAGAAAGAAATAGCAGTTAGACTTATATACCGCTTCCTAGGGCTTTCAGCCCTCTCTAAGTGGTTTACAGAGTCAGCATATTGCCCCCAACAACAATCCGGGTCCTCATTTTACCCACCTCAGAAGGATGGAAGGCTGAGTCAACCCTGAGCCGGTGAGATTTGAACAGCTGAACTGCAGAACTGCAGTCCGCTGAAGTGGCCTGCAGTGCTGCACTCTAACCACTACGCCACCTTGGAATACCCAGACATGTATTTTATGGAAAATTATTTAGGAATTTTCTAAATTATACTTCTATTTTGTTTATATTGATAATGTTTTGTAACAAGGCATCACTGATGAATATATATTTTTTGCTGTTAGACAGCTTATATAATTCAAAGGTACTGTGGGTTTTTACAATTAGATCAAAATAAGCCCTTTTAAAATAAATAATTAACTAACAAAGATTCATGTTCCCAGAATGAGAAGGATTTACAGAACATAATTACAATTTTAAAAGATTTGTCATAATATTTTGGGGATCAATAAAGATACTATTCATCTTCATGCTTACTGAAAGCACCGTAGAGTTACTCGTTAAGATGGGCAGCCTTATATAGTTCATTCATCACAATCAATCAATAGGTTTGCAATTAGAGACCGAGGCAGGCTTCAAATTGATTGTTCTTTATGACAGGAGTTTAACTTGCATTTAAAAATAAATCTGGCTTAACTGTCACGGAATGGACTGTGGCAGTTTGTACAGAGAGTAAATCCCCCCAGGGCTCCCGCAAAATATTTTCCGGCTACCCTATTTACTCTTCTAGTATTAGTCACAGTGTATGAGTACTGAATGTATGTGGCAGAATCACATTCCCCGCCCCCCCCCCCCCCACTAAACCTCCTTTTTTTTTTCTACCCCAGGAAATAAAACTCCACTGATACCTCTCCATTTAAACGGCTTTTTTTGTACCTTAAGAAGCTTCCCTATATTGTTCAGTCCTGAATGTACTAATGTTTTGAGACCATGAGTCCAGTTAATAACACTGGAAAAGGATGGAAATGCCACAAATGTTTATGGCAGTGGATTTTCTAGATTTGCTGAAACTGACTTTGCTACAACACGGATACTCGTGCTGAATACAGCGCTTCGTCGTCATGCACGCTTCTGTTCAAAACGATATCTCTGCCATCCACTCCACATGGACACTGCATGGAAGATGAACATGAAAAAGAATGTGCATTTTAAAACATACTGCATGTACAAAAATAAATGAGAGAAGGGGTTGTTTTAAGGGAAAGAAGAAGAATATAATTCCCTGCCTCAGGAAAATTAACATGGCATGCCCCATCAACCGCACTCAAATTCTCCAACTGGAAGTTACCCTCAATTTGTCAAATAAATTAACTTTGCTTTGTTTTTTATCAGATAACTTCTTAATAGATTGTGGGATTGATGTGGATATAATATATCTTGGTCTCAGTAACGTGTCTGATAAAGTACCCTTGCTGATAAACTAACTAGCTATCTAAATTAAATAGGGAACAGATAGCAAGATTGTGGTCTTGGCCTGAAATCTGTAACTCACCAATGTTGCTTGTAAACTGCAAGAGGCTACCCTTAGTATTAGACCATTATTTTTTTTAACATTTAAAAAATTATAACTTGTTTAAGAAAGTAATGAGAACTCTTGAGGGACTGGTAAAGGATGGGAGGTAAATACCACTATATTGCCAAAAGTATTCGCTCACCTGCTTACTCGCACATGAACTTACTGTAAGTGACATCCCATTCCTAATCCATAGGGTTCAATTTGACCTCAGTCCACCCTATTGCAGCTATAGCAGCGTCAACTCTTCTGGGAAGGCTGCCCCACAAGGTTTCAGGAGTGTCTTTATGGGGATTTTTGATCATCTTCTTCCAGAAGCGCATTTGTGAGGTCACACACTGATGTTGAATGAGTTTACGCGGCCTACCACTTCATGGTTGAGTTGTTCCCAAACACTTCCACATTCTTATAATACAGCTGAAAGTTGACTGTGGAATATTTAGGAGCGAGGAAATTTCACGACCGGATTTGTTGCACAGGTGGCATCCTATCACAGTTTTCCATGCTGGAATTCACTGAGCTCCTGAAAGCGACCCCTTCTTTCACCAATGTTTGTAAAAACAGTCTGCATGCCTAGGTACCTGATTTTATACACCTGTGGCCATGGAAGGGATTGGAACACCTGATTCTGATTATTTGGATGGGTGAGCGAATACTTTTGGCGATAGAGTGTATATTACAAACATGATTTTCATGGCAATTTACAGAAATACACGCGCATAAACACTCGTGCATGCAAGTCAAGATGGAACGCCTTATCATTACGTCCCAAAACTGCTTTTCAAAAGAGAACTCGACTTGATTTTTCCCTTGAGAACTTTTCACTTCCAAGAAGGATGAGAAGTGAAACGTTTTTAGGGAAAATAACCCAAGAAAGTCCGATGTGTTGGAAAAGAATCTTTGGGACACCATGACCTGATGATTGAGAATCTCTATAGATACTTTATTATTATGGTTCTTTATACAGTCTGCCAGGTGTTTGCAGTGGATTTACCATTTTTAATCCCTCTATCGGATGAGAAGTGAAATGTCTTCAAATAAAAATTAAAAAAAGGTCTAGTTGAATCTTGAAAAGCATGTTGGACAAGAAGGCCTGGCTCTCAGTCTCCATTCTAATTCATCCCAAAGGTGGTCTATCGAGTTGAGCTTAGGACTCTGAGCAGGCCAGTCAAGTTCATCCACACCAGACTCTGTCATCCATGTCTTTAAGGACCTTGCTTTGTGCACTGGTGCACAGTCATGTTGGAAGAGGGCCACCTCCAAACTCTTCCCACAAAGTTAGGAGCATGGTGTTAAATATCCAGAATAGTCTAATATATCCTGGCTCCTGCGTTCCTTCCCTTCAATCTATAAAACATGGAATTGTCCAAACTGTCTTGATATGCTGAAGGATTCAGAGTCTTTTCACTGGAACTAAGAGGCCAAGCCCAGCTCCTGAAAAACAACCCCACACCATAATCCCCCCCTCCACCAAAATTTACACTTGGCACAATGCAGTCAGATAGGTAACGTTCTCCTGGCAACCACCAAACCCAGACCTTGTCCATCAGATTGCCAGATGGAGAAGCATGATTCGTCACTCCAGAGAATGCGTCTCCACTGCTCTAGAGTCCAGTGGCAGCATGCTTTACACCACTGCATCCAATGCTTTCATTGACTTGGTGATGTATGGCTTGGATGCAGCTGCTCGGCCATGGAAACCCATTCCATGAAGCTCTCTGCGCACTGTTCTGGAGCTAATCGGAAGGCCACATGACGTTTGGAGGTCTGTAGTGATTGACTCTGCAGAAGAAGTTGGCAACCTCTTCGCATTATTCTCCTCAGCATCCGCTGACCCTGCTCCGTCAGTTTATGTGGCCTACCACTTCGTGGCTGAGTGCAGGCGTTCCCAAACACTTCCACGTTCTTATAATACAGCTGAAAGTTGACTGTGAATGTTTAGGAGCGAGGAACTTTCACAACTGATTTGTTGCACAGGTGGCATCCTATCACAGTTCCACGCTGGAATTCACTGAGCTCCTGAGAGCGACACCCCTTCTTTCACAAATGTTTGTAAAAACAGTCTGCATGCCTAGTACTGGATTTTATACACCTGTGGCCATGGAAGTGATCGGAGTACCTGATTCTGATTATTTGGATGGGTGAGCGAATACTTTTGGCAATATAGCTTGACATTAGTCTTTATGAAAAGAATGTTGGCACTATAGTCAATCACAAACCAAAATGGTTTAGAGGTTTTGAACATGGCTAGAAAAAGGCTAATGCAGTTTTATAGACATAATGTCTTTAAACAAGAGAAATAAAACAATTGCATTGCCTTCCGTGCTTAGGATTCCACACTGGAATACCTTGTCAATACCTTCAGTCTGAGGAGATGGGGAACAAGGAGAGGCAAATATGATGTTCCTTCTCATTTGCCTGAAAGAGTGTCACTCAGAAAGTGACTGTGATTGCCTCACAAGTCACAACACAAACAAATGGACTTAAGTTACAAAAATATCCAATTTTAACAAATGCAATGAAACCAATACATAATCTAATATTGAGAATGGTAGTGGGATGTCCATTTATAGGACATGTTCAGACTGAAAATGGGCAGCTATCTCTTGAGCATGATTTCATCCATCCATCCATCCATTCCTTCAATTCAATTCTATAACCGACCCCCAACTCAACCAAGGGATTATGTATTTGCTATATTAATTTATGTATTCGCCCATTTCACAATTGCAATTCCTGCATTGCATGCAGTGGTGGGGTTTCAAAAATTGTTTCCAACCTACTCTGTGGGTGTGGCCTCCTTTGTGTGGGAGTGGCTTGCCACCATGTGACCGGATGGGAGTGGCTTGCCGCCCATGTGACCGGATATGAAGATGCCGACGGACCACTTGTCAGAACCACCTTGAATTACCCCACACACAGCACTGGCATGCATAAGAATATGATGTCAACTTGTTTTTGAAAAGGCATCCTTTGGTTTGCGTTAAAACAACTTCAACACACACAATGTTCTGATTGCACCACAAACGCAGGAGTCATCCTTACCTTTCACAGAGGCACTGAGTTTTTATAAATATGAGCAAGTATTCATGTGCATGCTGCGCATGTTCATGTGGGTGAACACGGGGCCTGTTGCACCGTACCCGTTGCACCGGGATCCAGAACCACCCACTGGATTGCTAACCATTTTGTCTGTAGTGGTTGTCTTCTTTGGGTTAGGAAGGTTGATGAACCAGTCACAGCCAAGATATTTGCAAGATATCTCCTGCATTCCAACTCCATCTACCTTCGGCTGACATCTTTTCATAGGAAATAGGATCAGTAGCAGTCTCTTTGAGAGAGCAGCTCTTAAAGTGAGCTTCTTTTGAAACACATACATCCAGTCTAAGGGGAAAAAGGACTTAAAGAAGGAGAGATTTTGACTTACATATGCTTCGCATTTGTTAGCGTTTGAAGCCTATGGAAACTCTATTAGGAAAAGGCCCATAAAATAATATCTTATTAAAACAATGCAAGTAATTAACATGAAATAAAACAGGAGACTCTTTCCAGTGTACCATTGCTTCCTCCCCCCCCCACCCTTGCAAGAGATACGCTTCTCCATGTACAATTTGACAGTGTTGCGACCTGTGCAGTAAGTGTCAAATACTTTAATTACCAGCTTAAGAATGAGGGAGGAGGTTACACGAAGCTCTTATTTATCATTTCCGCTAATTATTGAATCTTTCTTTTGTATGAACAGAAGGACGTGTTACCTTACAACGAAGAGAAAACATAAACGAGAGATGGGAAGTATTTTCATTCTAAATGCTATTAATAAATCAGCACAAAACAGATTTTAATATATTCACCTGACACATTCTTCCTTACCACCCACTCCACACACACACATTTTGTCCTGACATTTCCATCAGAGCTGCATGTTTTAGAGTCTAACCTCCTGCTCCTCTTCTCCATTTACCCATTTTTCCCCCAACTAAGCAGTGTTTCAAATGTGGGGCTGTTGGTGAGATGATCCACGGAGGCAGAAGACCCCCATAGCCCTTTGCACAGCAGAAATATCAGCTAGCACTTAGGTCAAATTCCAGTGCTTGTTGTTACAACTGCCTCCTTAAATAAATCCTGCCATTTCACTTAGACAGGATTTCTTAGTCCTAATGTGAAGTTGTTAAAACAGTCCTTGCATTCCACCCCAGGGATAAGTGCATTCAGCGTAGGGTGAAGCACATTATTTCAGGAAAGCCAGTCTGATTGTATCTTTGCAAAACACCACAAAGAAAAACGCTGCCATAGGGCAAGATAGCTACCACCCCATCAAGAAAGAAAGGAAGAAAGAAAGAGAGAGGAGGAGAGAGAGAGAGAGAGAGAGCGAAAGGAAAAAAAAAGAAAAAAAAAAGAGACGAACAAAAGAAAAGAGAGAAGAGAAAAAAGAAAAGAAAGAAAGAGAGAAGAGAAAGAAGAAGAAAAGAGAGAGGAGAAAGAAGGAGGAAAGAAGAGAGAAAGAAGGAAAGAAAGAGAGAGAGAGAAAGAGAAAGAGAAAGGAAAAGAGAGAGAGAGAAAGAAGAAGAAGAAGAAGAAGGAAGGAAGAAGAGAGAGAGAGAGAAAGAACGAGAGAGGAGAGAAGAGAAAGAAAGAAAGAAAAGAAGAAGAAAGAAGAAAGAAAGAAGGAAGGAAGGAGAGAGAGAGAAAGAAAGAGAGAAGAGAGAAAGAAAGAAAAGAAAGAAAGAAGGAAGGAAGGAGAGAGAGAGAAAGAAAGAAAAAGAAGGAAGGAAGGAAGGAAGGAAGAGAGAGAAAGAAGGAAGGAAGGAAGGAAAGAAAGAAAAAAGAGGGGGGAGAGCAAGAGAATGAGAAAATAAATCACATCATAATGAGGAGGGAAAGGATAGGAAAGAAGGGAAGGAAAGGAAAGGAAAGGAAAGGAAAAATCTCCTGACTTTGTAGCCTGGATAAGGTAGCCTAGTACAGCCTGCATTCACATGAATAAGTGCAAACTATACTACTGAATCAGCAATGACAATGATAGTTAGGACTGCCTTTTTCCCTCCCATCTTTATGCAAAGGTAAAAGATTCCCCTCGCACATATGTGCTAGTCACTCATCCCTGCTTTCAAAGCCGAAGAGCCAGCGCTGTCCGGTAGACGTCTCCGTGTTCTGTGGCCGGCATGACTAAACGCGGAAGTGCGCACGGAATGCTGTTCCTTCCCACCAAAGGTGCTTCCTATTTTTCTACTTGTATTTTTACATGCTTTCGAACCGCTAGGTTGGCAGAAGCTGGGACAAGTAGTGGGAGCTCACTCCGTGACGCGGCGCTAGGGATTCGAACCGCTGAACTGCCGAACTTTCTGATCGACAAGTCGCAGTTATACCACTGAGCCACCACTCTCTCTATCTTTATACAAAAGAAGTGACTAAACTGACCACTCTGAAGGACGCAGAATTAACCCTTTCACTTTCAGAGGTGACATAGCTGTGTATGCCCCCCTGTTCCATTCTTTAGCCACAAAATTGGATTGTGTCTCAAAGATTGTTGGGCTGCAGTTAGGAACAAAGGTACAGTAGCACAAGGTTCTGGGCTGCAGCCAGGGGCGATCCTATTGTAATGCGCTCTACATAGGGCAGCCCTGAAGAGCATCGGAGACTTCACCTTGTCCAGAATGCAGCCGGTGCGAGCGATTGTGGGTGCACCCCAGTACACCCAGGTTACACCTATCGTCCGCCAGCTGCACTGGCTGCCTATTAGACTCCGGACGCGTTTCAAGGTGCTAGTCGTACTTTTAAAGCCCTACATGGTATCGGACCTGGGTACTTGAGAGACCGCCTCCTGCCAATTACCTCCCAACGACTAATAAGATCACACAGATTAGGCCTCCTCCGGATACCATCAGCTAGCCAATGTTGACTGGCAACTCCCCGGGGGAGGGCCTTTTCTGTGGCTGCTCCAGCCCTCTGGAACGAACTCCCCATGAAGATGCGGACCCTCACCACCCTTCAGCTTTCCGCAAAGCCGTTAAGACCTGGCTGTTCCGGCAGGCCTGGGGCTGATGAGTTCCCAGCCTCACTCGAATTGCTGATTGTTTGTGTGGTTTTAACTTGTCTTTGTATCGGTCTTGTTCCGTTGTTTTTGGTATCCCCCCTTCCCCATATGTCTGTTCACCACCCTGAGTCCCTCCTTGGAATAGGGAGGCATACATACAAGTCTAATAAATGAAATGAAATGAAATGATTCCTGAAGTTTTACGGTACGTGCTTAATTGTTACTTCTACCAATGCAACGATTGCAACCAGCATTTGAAATTCTAAAGCCAGGTAACCTGTGAACAAAACTGTAGTTGACACAAATGTCTTTCTTTCTTCTGCTAGAGATGGATCAACAGTGGGTTCTCCCTTGCAGATAATAATCAGGCACAGCCTTTGACAGAAACCCAATTTGGAGATGAAAAGTCGGAGCTACCAACCATGCACTTAACGACATCAAGAAGAGCCAAAACTCCTCCAGTTATCTACAAGCTAAATGCAGAGAGTGTGAGGACATTGGACCATAACTAAGCAAAAGTGATCACCACCAATTTTAGTGATGGATGCTGTATGTTGTTCTATGGACGTGCATCTATCTATATATAAGTAAGTGTGTGTGTGTGTCTGTGTTTGTGTTCCAGCATAACTCTGGAACACCTCAAGCAATTTCAATCAAACTTGGTATACAGATTATTTATTCTGTGGAAACAAATAATGTAGGAGTAAGACATTGCTAACGTCTCTTGGGGGGGTTGTTCTGTTAAGATCAGCCTGTTTGTGGCCTTAAAATGGCTTCTACTATACCTGCCGTAAAATGACTTCTACTGTGCAGCGCAGTGGAGTTGCCATGGTAACGGTTTCACAATATTCCACAAGGGGCTCCATCTGGTAAGGGAGAAACCCAACATTAGAAATTAAGTTTGGTCTGGACATTTCCCCCCTATAAATAAATACCTGGCAATGCCAGGTTATCGGCTAGTATATAATATTTGTGTGCCGGTCTTCCCAAATTTTAGTGATGGGAAGAAGAGAAGAGAACTGATGGATTTTGTAGGAACCAACTAGTAATACAGGCGGTACTTGACTTAGGTTCAAAATTGAGACCAGAATTCCATTGTTAAGCAAGGCAGTTGTTAAGTGAATCACACTTGATTTTGCCATCTTTCTCTCCTGATTGATAAGCAAATCACTGCAGTTGTTGAGTGAAACTCATGGGTCATTATAAGCAGGTTCCGCTTCTCCAAGTTACTCTGCCTGTCAAAAGCCAGCTGGGAAGATCACAAATAGCTACTTAAAGTTTGATCATGGGACTATGAGGTTCGTAAGTGCGAGGACCAGTCATGAGATCGGTTTCTCAGTGGCCCTGTAACTTGAAGCATTGCTAAATAAATGATTGTAAATTGAGGACTATTTATATGAGGGGCCTCCAACCTTGGCAACTTTAAGCCAGTGGTGGGATTCAAAAAATTTAAGACTGATTCTGTGGGGCAAACTCTCCCTTCCCATATTGCTCAGGCCTTTAACTGAGGGCTACCTGCTTAAAAGTTAGAACACTGAGCCAGCCTCCTGGGGACTGAATCCGTTCAGTTTTACTGCCAGTTTTATTCAAGTAGTTATTCGCTATATTTATATCCAGCCACCACTTCCATTGTGGATGTTTTTTCAACTACTTTAGCCAACAGGCTTGGTTTTCTCCACTGGTGCCAACTGGGGCTGACTCAGAATCAGCCAAGATCAGGTAGGTGCTACTTGCGGAGGCTTAAAATCACCTACTAAGGTGTGACGGTTGTCCATTAACTTATGAAAGAAAGTAGAACCCTGCCATTTGGACAACTCTCTCATCTATCTTCTCTTCTTCCTTCCCTTCCTTTTATAGATCTTCCTTTTGAATTTCAACACTCCATCAAAAAGCTCCTGGAAACTCATTGAGTATAAAATGTCAAAGGATTCAAGAAGGAGCATTCAGAGGTTTTGAAAAGTAGAGGTGATGGCTCCTTGCGAGTGACAGGTGTACACATGTGAGTGGAGCTTCACGCACACACGTGCTCGCCCGCTGTTTACATGGCCCAGTTCCGAATGGGGGTTGGAGACCCCTGGTGTATATAATATGAAAATATTTTAAATGTGTAATAAAGCTTTAAATATTAATTATGAGGTCCTTGGTGCTCTCTAATTTGGGTGTTTTCTTGCAGACATTTCATTACCAAGCTAACACTGATAATGTTACCTAGTTTGGTAGTGAAATGTCTGCAAGAAAACCAGTAAGCCTAAGAGCATCCACACTTCATCTGAACTACAAATATTCTCTTTGTCAGTAAGCATTAATTAATAATCTGCAATATCCATAAGCCAAAAACCCATATTATTGCTATATGAAATTGTATTATTAGTATGTGGTTAATCTTTGGTGAGATTCACAGCCTTTGGGGCTGGTTGGTAGCTCAACAGCTCGAGTCCTAACCAAGGACCTAGGAACTGTTAAGGTAACGTCGGAGGATATAAGCTGTTGCAAGTAGGTTTTTTTTTTTGTGGAATCAGAATGTTCAAGTCTGATAAATTTAGAATTTCAAATAGCGAGTTAGCCCTTTAGGTATTGCTCCAAGGGCTCCAATTACAATCGGGACAACAGAGAATTTTTTTCCCCACAGTCGCTCAACTTCAATTTGCAAGTCCCGGTATTTTGTGATTTTTTTCTTGCTGTTTATCTTCAATTCGTACATCTCCAGGTATTGCAATGTCAATGAACCATACTTTTTTTCTTTTCAATTATTGTTATGTTAGGTGTGTTGTGGGCCAAGTGCCTGTCAGTCTGAATTCTGAAGTCCCACAAGATTTTGACTTTCTCATTCTCTAAAACCTTCTCAACCTGATGTTTCCAGTGGTTTTTACTGTACTCAAATCCAAACTTTTGGCACAATTTCCAGTGAATGGTCTTAGCAACGTGGTCATGGCGTTGTAGGTAGTCAGTTTGTGAAATTTTGCTGCACCGACTGATCAAATGGTCGACTGTCTTGCCTTTCTTATTACAGAGGCGACATTTGCTGTTGGTGGTAACATGTTGAATTTTTGCTTCATGCAGTTTGTGGCTAAGACTTGTTCTTCAGCTGCCAAAATAAAGCCTTCTGTTTCTTTTTTCAGTGCTCCTGATCTTAACCAGTTCCAAGTTAGCTTTTGGTCAGCTTTGCCTTCAATACTTTCAAGTATTGGCTATGCATAGCTTTGTTTTTTCCAATTTTCAGCTCGCTTCTCAATACTTCTTTCTTATATTCAGCTTTTAACTTAGTTGTCTTTAGAAGGCCTCCTTTATTTACTTCCTTAATCATTGGTTTTTCACTTTTCTGGATGTAATCGTTCAAGCTGTGTTTTTCTTCTTCCACAGTCTGTTTTACTTGTAGGAGTCCTTGACCACCCTCTGCTCTTGGTAGATATAATCGGTCAACATCACTTTTAGGGTGCAAAGCATGATTCATTGTCATAAGCTTCCTTGTTTTTCTGTCCAAATTGTCCAGCTCCATTTGGGTCCAGTCAATTATTCCTGCAGAGTATTGAATCACAGGTATAACCCAGATATTTATGGCTTTTATGATGTTTCATCCACTCATTTGGACTTTAATATCTTACGAATTCATCAAATGTACTTGGCTGAAGTTAATTCCTTGACTTTATTATGCATTAAGTCAGAGGCCTCTAAAATCCACAAGTACTTGTAGCCTTCTTCTCGTTTTACTGCCTTTATCCGGTCACATGGGCGGCAAGCCACTCCCATCCGGTCACATGGGTGCAAGCCACTCCCACAAAGGAGGCCACACCACAGAGTAGGTTCGAACAATTTTTGAAACCCACCACTGGGAGATACATACTGTACTTTTACCTTAATGAAATTGTAGTAAGGGAAGCAAAGCTCATTCATTGTAGAAATTTCTCTGCTTAGAGAAATGTGTTTTAAATACAGTTATTTTTTTTTCCTCAGAGGCTGCATATATGCCCACCTTAAATTAGTTTCCAAACTAAATCTTTGTAGCTTAAGTATGCATTAGATTGCCACATGTGTGTCCTATTCTCATTAGCTTTTTAAAAAAAATTCTTAGTTTTGGAGCATTCATTTAGATAACTTTGAAGACAGATCAATGCTTAAATTTTTGTCTTGTACTATAAGTTATTGCTAAAAAAAAAATAATCAAGAAAGGAAGCATTTGCCCAGTTAAGCCTAGGGTCACACTGTATCTAACTCATCACGGTGTGAAAAAGTCAATGTCTTTTGAAATCACATTTTGTTGCTGTTTGTGTATTTTTTGGCACATGAAGCAATCACAACAAATCACCGGGTATGTTGTGGGCATCTATTATATAAACACGCTTTGCCTACATACCAGCCTTCACTACTTATTACTTATTACATAATGCTGAGAAACAGGAAGAAACTGTAATTTAAAGTATGGAGTTTAGGAGGGGAAAAAAAAACACTCTCGAATCTAATTTCAGCAGATGATGTAGACAGCACGTAGGTTTAATGTGTTTTCAAAGTTTCATGGCACAAAGAAAAGCTCTAATTATTCTCAACTCAGCTTTCAACCAAGGGATTTGGAGCAGGAACTTAGACAGACAGAAAATGCTGCCGATATAGAACCACATTGTAAAAAAAAAAAAATGTAGACAAACTCCTGTGATCTTTTGTGAAACTGACAACTACAACAATAGCAGCAACTTCTTTCCGTTCTTTTCCTGTCCTTAACTAGGAACAGATCTGGAGGCTACACAAGTCCCTGTAGAGAGAAGGAAAGAGAATTGCAAATGTTACAGGAAACGTTCTGAGAAGAGGGAGCTGCTGGAAAAGCTCATTTCATGCTTTTAAAAAAGAAAAAAATCAAGTTAACACCGCTGTTGATTGGCTGTAGAGCTTTTATTTTATAATCCTGCATACCTCTGAAGCAGTGTTTCTCAACCTTGGAGACTTTAAGTCCTGTGGAGTTCAACTCCCAGAATCCCCCAGCCAGCTCTGCTCTGCTGGCTGGGGGATTCTGGGAGTTGAAGTCCACAGGACTTAAAGTCGCCAAGGTTGAGAAACACTGCTCTGAAGCTGTGGTTATACTTTATTTAGGATCACAAAATAATTGGCCAAGAAATGATATCTAAGAATCATTGTTTGAAAAAAATGTCATGGAAAGCAAAACCTAGCGTTTGAGCTATCAACACAGGTAGCCCTCAACTTACAACGATTCAGTTAATGACTGCTCAAAGTTACAATGGCACTGAAAAAAAGAGACTTATGTGGTTGGAATGCATTACTGTAGGCTACTTTTGCTAACCGTCGGCTGACTGCAATTCAGTAGTTCGATTCTCACCGACTCAAGGTCAACTCATCCTTCCGAGGTTGGTAAAATGAGGACCCAGATTGTTGGGGGCGATAGGCTGACTCTGTAAAGTTTAGAGAGGGCTGTAAAAACACTATGAAGCGGTATATAAGTCTAAGTTCTATTGTTATTGCTGTTTTTCAGACTTACAATCTTTGTAGCAGCCCACTGGTCATGTGATTCAAATTCAGATGCTTGGCAATTGGCTCGTACTTATGACCATTCCTGTGTCTTAAGGTCATGCGATCGCCTTTTGCAATCTTTTGACGAGCGAAATCAGATTCACTTAACAACTGTGTTACTAATTTATCAACTGCAGTGATTCACATAACAACCGTGGCAAGCAAGATCGTAAAATGGGGCAAATCCACTTAATAATGTCTCACTTAAAAGAGAAATGTTGGGCTCAATTGCGGTCATACGTCGAGGACCACCTGTACTGTGTATTCTATGATACTCTCTTGCGTCTTTATGCCAAGCAACTGAACTTATTTAGCTTATCCACAAAATGTGAGGACCTTTTTAGACTCCACCAAATCCAATGTCTTCCTCTCCACAGATGTAAACCCTAATGCCAACTGGAGAGGCTATATGGAAGATTGGAGGGAAAAAAAAACCTTGAAATATCCATGAATGATTGTTTGCAATAAATCCATAGATTGGGATCCAAATAGGTTCCAGGCTTTTCCAAAAATAAGTAGCAATAGCAATAGCAATAGCAGTTAGACTTATATACCGCTTCATAGGGCTTTCAGCCCTCTCTAAGCGGCTTACAGAGTCAGCATATTGCCCCCAACAACAATCCGGGTCCTCATTTCACCCACCTCGGAAGGATGGAAGGCTGAGTCAACCCTGAGCCGGTGAGATTTGAACAGCCGAACTGCCGAACTAGCAGTCAGCTGAAGTAGCCTGCAGTACTGCATTTAACCACTGCACCTGGAAGACAGGAGATATCATTAAAAGCATTGGGAGTAATCACCTGGACTATATGTGATTGGTTTAGTACAGGTGTAATGACGAAGCCCTTGTCTCCATCCATATGAAGTTACCGTCGTGTTTTATCCTTGTAGAGCAGTGGTTCTCAACCTTCCCAATGCCGCGACCTTTTAAAGAGCCAAGGTGGCGCAGTGGTTAGGGTGCAGTACTGCAGGCCACTTCAGCTGACTGTTATCTGCAATTCAGCGGTTCAAATCTCACCGGCTCAAGGTTGACTCAGCCTTCCATCCTTCCGAGGTGGGTGAAATGAGGACCCGGATTGTTGTTGGGGGCAATATGCTGACTCTGTAAACCGCTTAGAGAGGGCTGAAAACCCTATGAAGCGGTATATAAGTCTAACTGCTATTAATACAGTTCCTCATGTTGTGGTGACCCCTAACCATAAAATTGGTGTCTCGGTTCCTAAGACCATCGAAAATATGTGTTTTCCGATGGTCTTAGGGTGACCCCTGTGAAAGGGTCGTTCAACCCCCAAAGGGGTCCCGACCCACAGGTTGAGAACCACTGTTTTAGAGGGTAGTCCTGGACACACCCTTCGAAAGGTTAATGGAAGCCAAAAGAATTATAAATTGCTACAGGAATTCAAAGACAGGGTTAGAAAAGAAAACTTCGAAATTTTGAGCAAGAGTTCATAGTGAGTGTGCTTGCACAAACACACAGTGCTGCTTAGTGCCAGGAGTTTACTGCCCTACTTCTGATTACAAATCCATTGCAAATTCTATAAACACTTGCATATTTAAGAACCCCTCCATGCAAGGATTGTGCACACCTCATCTGCAGCTCAGGAGCAGAGTTCAGCTGCTGGGCTAACATAGTTCCACTTCAGATGCAAAGTTGGAGAATATTCCATGTTTGGAGAGATATAGGAACCTAAACCTAGACCTAATGAAATGAAGGGTAGAGAAATCTTCATTCAAAGGTTTTATTTCTTTTAAAACACAAATATTTCATCATTCGTCAATCATTAAAACATCGAAGTACAAAGGGGTAGAGAAATCTTAAGGAAAGTGATGCTTGTAAATCAGCTTCCTTTGAACACCAGTCTATCTATCTATCTATCTATCTATCTATCTATCTATCTATCTATCTATCTATCTATCTATCTATCATCTATCTATCTATCTATCTATCTATCTATCTATCTATCTATCTATCAATCTATCTATCTATCTATCTATCTATCTATCTATCTATCTATCTATCTATCTATCTCTATCAATCTATCTATCTATCTATCTATCTATCTATCTATCTATCAATCATCTATCTATCTATCTATCTATCTATCTATCTATCTATCTATCTATCTATCTATCTATCTATCTATCTATCATCTACCTACCTACCTGCCTACCTACCTCTATCTCTATCTCTATCGCTATCTCTATCTCTGACTCTCTCTCTCTCTCTGTCTCCCCCCTCCCTGCCTCCCTCCCTCTCTGCCTGCCTGTCTCTCTCCCTCTCCCTCCTTCTCTCTCTCTCTCTGTTTCCCCCCCTCCCTGCCTCCCTCCCTCCCTCTCTGCCTCGCTCTCTCCCCTTCCCTCCTTCTGCTTCTGACTCCCTCCCTCCCTCCCTCTCTCTCTTTCTCTCTCTCTCTCTGTCTCTCTCTCTGCCTCCCTCCTTCTGTCTCTCCATCCCTCCTTCCCTCTCTCTGTCTGTCTCTCTCTCTCCCCCTCCCTCCTTTGCTTCTGTCTCCCTCCCTCCCTCTGTCTCTCTATCTCTCTGTCTGTGTCTCTCTCTCTGTCTCTCTCTCTCCACACACAGATGTTTGGAGATACTCATATCTCAGATTCTGAAATAATGAGCTAAGGTAACGGAGGAGGCAATAGAGAAGGAGTCAGAGGTGACTAAATCATGCACTCAGCCCCGCCCAATTTTTGCTGCATTGCCAGGATTGGTGCATTTTTCTCCTCACCAGCTGATGACGGAAGGCAAAGGAAGATGACCAAATTGAGGAGAATTAGTCAGTTGCTTTGCTGACGACATGCTGGCCACTCAAAATGAGGATTGGGAGCAACGAAGGCAGGATCAGGACTGGCAAATGTTACGGCACTTTCAAGGAAGGGCAGATGATGACCCTTTATCTGGGCAGAAGGGACAATCTTTAGACCATGGTGCCAGATGTGTTGTAGGCACCTGTAAGAGGCTGAGGGACTCTCTGGGGTCCACTCCCATTAAAGAGTATAGTGGGGGGGACCACCGCCCCACTAGGAACAGTGATTAATCAGAAAAGGTACAGAGGAGGAAGCAAATAGAATCAGTATAAGTCTACTATTCTTACAAAGACCTGTGGTAGAACCTCTAAGACAGTGATGGATAACCTTTTTGGTACCGAATGCCAAAAGCATATGAGTGCACATGCACGCACCCCAGAGGTGGGTTCCTACCAGTTCGCACCTATTCGGTAGAACCGGTTCGTCAAATCTACCGAACCGGTTAGAAGAGGTTCCACCAGTGGACCGGGAAAGCAGGCCACACCTACAGAAGAGGCTCCAAACTTTTTTTGAAACCCACCACTGGTAGGTGTGTAATGTCCCGCAGTTATCTACGCATTAATAATGTAATATTAGTAATATTTCCTTATACATTTTAGGGACCTTTCCTTACATAATTGGTGTTTTCTTTCATACTTTTGGGTTTCTAATTTCTGCTTCCGTTAGTTGGCAATTGCTAAAACCAATCCCACGTGAAAAAGTATTCAAAGCCTTCTTGATTTTAATCGTCAATTTATTCATTTCTGCACATTGTAATATTCATTCATTTACATAGCTCTGTTTTTCCACTGTTGTGCAAACACAATTCCAGCAGCTGCTAACATGTGTAAAATTAAATATATATATATTATACTCCCTTTCAAATAGCCAACAAAATATTTCTGGTTTTAATTCCGTATCTTGCTTTACGATTGCTTCTAACCACTAACTTCTGAATAGCTACTTGGACCGACCTAAGTACTAATTCATAATTTCATATCCGGTCACATGGGTGGCAAGTCACTCCCATCCGGTCACATGGGCGGCAAGCCACTCCCATCTGGTCACATGGGTGGCAAGCCACTCCCACAAAGGAGGCCACACCCACAGAGTAGGTTCCAACAATTTTTGAAACCCACCACTGACGCACCCCCATAATGCAATGGGCTTGCGCTCCCCCATGCACCCCCACATGTGCACCCCATACATGCGCATGCAACCATGCACATGCAGGCACGACCTGCGTGCATGATCCATCCCTCTGCACAAGCATGCGCATCTCCCACATGTGCCCTGCTCATGTGCAGCAGGGACCCCAAAATTAGCTGGCTGGCTGAGAGGGCTCTGCGTGCCACCTGTGGCATGTGTGCCATCGGTTTGCCATCATGGCTCTAAGATGATAAAGTGTGAAAAATAAATCCCTCCACAGATCCTAACCTGATACTAATAATAGTCTTTTTTCTTCCTCTCCCATCCACACAATTTTTCTCTAAAAGTGGAAACAGAACTGGAACCCAGGGCATTGGCTCTCTGGCTCTTCAAAGAGTGATTTTGCAGAGGGAGCCCACCAAGACATCGTATGATGTATAACTTTCAGAAATAGTGAAGAATGTGGTGCCTGGATTGTGTAATCAAACTTTGACTAATGGATGCAGTCATATTTCTGAGAAGTTGCTAACGGAGTCAGTCATATTTCACGAGCAGATGATGTTATTTCTGTGCCTAGATTCATGCTAGCTACAGTATTTATGAAGCCCTGTGAGGAAACTCAAAATGATGGGGGGGGGGGGGCAATCAAAGATCGCCTATATAAACAATTTTGCACTGCTGCAATTATTACTTAAAAGGACAGACTGGGCTTGGCAAAGGAGTTTGCTCCAGCATAATGAGATAATAAATACATTTAGTTATGTGTTCCAACAAAGAGATTTCCAGGTCTTTGTTTCAAATGGATGAAAAATATTTATTATGAGAGATCTGGACAAGTTCTCTTTTGCTACAGGGAATACATTTTTTTTCCAGCCTTCAGACCTCCACATATGGCATGCAATCCAGCCAAAGTTGAAAGCTTTCCGGTCAGCTTTATTTCACTGCTTGTAGAGTCCTGTGTGGCTAAACAGAATCAAATGAAGCAAACGTTGATGGAATTAAACCTTTTTTTTATTGCTACAAAACTGTACCAGGATCACCTAAATAATAACTGCAGTTAGCATTCTCTAGAATAGCAATTCCCAAGTGTTTTTTTTTCCTTTTATGTAGAACACTGTGTAGTGTTTGCAAACCTTTGAAAGCCACCATGTGCATTAGGAAATGTTAACAACGTTTAATGAATGAACCTCTTTCAATATATTAATGCCAGTGTAATGTCAAATAGCTGATGATGCCAATGAATACATAATGCCACAATATAATGATATAGTTTTATACCAGGTATGATGCAAATGTAATGATACCAACACAAGCTTCCATCCTTTGTTTCTTGTCTTGCCTCTCGGTCATTTGGAAAATAGCTTGACCTCCTCATCTTTGTAGAAGTCCTTCAAATATTGGAAACCTGCTGTCATGTCTCCCCTAATCCTTCTTTTCATTAGTCTAGGCCAGTGTTTCTCAACCTTGGCAACTTGAAGATGTCTGGACTTCAAGTCCCAGAATTCCCCAGCCAGCATTCGCTGGCTGGGGAATTCTGGGACTTGAAGTCCAGACATCTTCAAGTTGCCAAGGTTGAGAAACACTGGTCTAGGCATACCCAATTCCTCCAATCATTCTTCCTATGTTTTAGCCCCCCCCCCCAGTCCCCTTAATCATCTTTGTAGCTCTTCTCTGCAGCCTTTCCAGGGTCTCAACGTCTTTTTTATATTGTGGGGACCAGATGCAATATTCCAAGTGTGGTCTTACTAAGGCTTTGTAAAGCGGTACTAGAACTTCACATGATCTCGATTCTATCCCTGTATTAATGCAGCCTAGGATTGCAATATCTGTTTTTGCTTCTGCCGTAAAGCATTATTTTATACTCCATAGAAGAAGGTAGTGGTAACCTCTCCTGCATTTTACTCAGAAAAGCACATGGATAGATAATCTGAAGTGACCAACAGTGTAATACCAGATGTGCCTCAGGTAAGCTGATACTCACCTGAGGAGGAGCTGAGTATCTTTCAGAGAACTCATGGTGTTTCTGTCATAGCAATAGCACTTAGACATATATACCTCTTTACAGTGCTTTTACAGCCCTCTCTAAGCAGTTTACAGAGTCAGCCTATTGCCCCCAACAATCTGGGTCCTCATTTTACCCACCTTGGAAGGATGGAAGTCAACCTTGAGCTGGTGAGATTTGAACTGCTGAACTGCAGCTAGCAGTCAGCTGAAGTAGCCTGCAGTACTGCACTCTAACCACTGTGCCATGTCGGCTCTCCTCATGGCTAGATTAAAGCCCTCAGAATGTCTACTTGTGGTGTTACCATGCAGGAAAAGAAAATTTAAAAAGGCAATTTCAATAGGAACATGAAACATAAGGAGTATGAAGATGGGAAAGCTTATTCAGTGAAAATGAAAGTAACTGAATGTATACTGACCTCATAGGCACCAGTGAATTGAATTGAACTGGATTTGGACACTTTCAGATAAAAGATCCATATCTGGACACATTATCTGAAGACCCAACTCTCTTCAGAATATATAATGCTGGGAAAGGTAGAAGGAAAAAAAAAGAGGATAACTGGATGTAAACTGGATGGACTAAATTTAAGTGAAGAAGGATGCACCATTAGTCAGGCCTGATAGACCAACTTGGGACAAATCATCCTGGAGAAGGTTTATCTACATGGTCACTAAAAATCAAAGCTGCCTTTAAGTCATATAGTCAGTCAAAATTTGTTTAATTGATTGATTGATTGATTGATTTTATTTTATTTTATTTATTTGTTTTGTCAAGTGTGCATAAGACAATAGATATAAGTACATACGAGATTATAGATACGTACATGAAATGGATATGAATAAATGGGGTTGTTAGGACAGGGACAGTAGGCACATTGGTGCGCTTATGCACGCCCCCTTAAGGTTAAAGTTTTGGGGGTTTGGGGAAGAAACCACAGAGTCAGGTAGAGCATTCCAGGCGTTGACCACTCTGTTGCTGAGGTCGTATTTTCTGCAATCGAGTTTGGAGCTGTTTATCTTAAGTTTGTATCTCTTGTGTGCTCACGCATTGTTGTGGTTGAAGCTGAAGTAGTCATTGACAGGTAGGACATTGAAGCAGATAATTTTATGTACTATACTTAGGTCAGACCAAAGACGGTGAAGTTCTAAGTTGTCTAAGCCCAAAATTTCAAGCCTGGTGGCATAAGGTATTCTGTTGCGAGCAGAGGAGCGGATGACTCTTCTCATGGAATATCTCTGTACTCGCTCAATTGTATTGCTGTCTGATATGCAGTGTGGGTTCCAGACAGATGAGCTGTATTCGAGAATTGGTCTAGCAAATGTTTTGTATGCTCTGGTTAGCAGTACTATATTATCAGAGAATAAGCTACGTAAGATTAGGTTAACAACTCTTAATGCCTTTTTGGCAATGCTGTTACAGTGGCCTTAGGCACTTAGATCATTAGATATTAGATCATTAGATATTAGATCATTAGATATTAGATCATTAGATATTAGATCATTAGATATGAGTACTAGGTCAGAGTGTGGGTAATCTATGAGGTCATATCTGGCCAGCTTATATTTTGTGTTCTGATTCTTTTTTGCCGATGTGTAAGACAGGGCATTTGTTGGTTGAAAGACGGAGTATAGGAGAACCACTCGAATCAGACCATGAAGGCAAATTTTAACTTGCGCAGCCTGTGTAATGAAGACTTTGAAGATGACATAACAAGGAATAGTTCTCACGACAAAGAATGGTTCCCATGAGTACTGGATCAGGCCAATGGCCCTCTGGTGGAAAAGTAACTGCAGATGTGGAAAAAAAACTACGACACTTTGACAGACTGATCAAAACTTGTGGGAAGAGAGGAAAATGTTTAGAAACTTTGGAAGCCATTACATAGAATGATATTATTTGTGTGTTGAATGTTTCTGCCTCAGTTTTCCCTCCCAAAACACAGATCTAGATAACAAGGATAGATTTTGTTAATGGGTTCACTTGAATGTGTGAATGTGCGGGTGGGAGTTCAGGAAGTATCCAATAATAGCAATAGCAATAGCAGTTAGACTTATATACCGCTTCATAGGGCTTTCAGCCCTCTCTAAGCGGTTTACAGAGTCAGCATATCACCCCCACAGTCCGGGTCCTCATTTCACCCACCTCGGAAGGATGGAAGGCTGAGTCAACCCTGAGCCGGTGAGATTTGAACCGCTGAACTGCAGAAAGCAGTCAGCTGAAGTGGCTGCAGTACAGCACTCTAACCACTGCACCACCTCGGCTCTTAATGATGTAAGCTAGCATTGATTTCCCAGTTGGAAAAAACGAATGGCACTATAGATGCTTTCTGGTCCTCAGTATTAGAGAACTGGCACAGTTGACAGGATCCCAAATTTGAATTGGAACCAATTGAGGAGAACTCGTGTTTCTGAATAAGAAGGTGATGGGGATTGGGTAAGATGAGCCAAAAGGAGACTTTAGGAGAGAGCAAAGTAACCCATCATCAATAAAGGGTGCTGGTGAGGCTCATAGTTGGAATTTACTTGCCATAACAGGGAAAGTGGGGATATTATAATAAATGCCTTCAGCAGCCCAATAAAAGTAAAACAATTCTTTCCAAAATACCTTGAGGCATATAAAAACAGCTTTGAAGGGCAAATAGCTGGCTATGTTTCACTGATGTGTGCAAGCTGCTGTGAAGGGCTTGTGAGAGATGATAGGAGCAGAGCAAAACCGGAGGAGAGTGCGAGGCAGAGATAGAGAAAAGAGAGCAGGAAGGTGAATCGTCACATCAGAAGCTGTACAGATCCTTCAGGAAACGAACACATTTTCAAAAACACAATGAGCGCCTGTAAAAGCCTGGTTAATGGGATAAGGGAGAAATGTAAATTGTAATTTTAAAAGTTAGGTTTAAGAATTGACTGTAGTAAGAGCTTCCATGGGAGAGGGGAGAGGGGAAATGCCTGCTCCACAAGGATACCATACATACAGAATCAGTTGAGAAAAGGCTCTGTTAATGTTGTGCCGCTGAAGAGGAGATACTCATATTGGTAAGGAAGCCGATCTTCAGTGACAATCAGGGCTGGGATTCATCCAGTGGTGGGTTTCAATTTTTTTTAAAACCTCTTCTGTAGGTGTGGCCTGCTTTGTGGGAGTGGCTTGCCGGCCATGAGACTGGGTGGGCGTGGACAACTTGTAAAATGTGGTGAAACTCACTTAACATCGCTCTTGCTTAGCAACCGAAATGTTAGCTCAGAAACTCTGGCATTTGAAGCACGCAAGTCTTAAAGCTGTCAAGTTGCACCCCTAACCCTTTAGGGAAAAAAAACAACAACCCAGGGGTGTTCAAAGTTGACAGCTTTAAGACTTGTGGACTTCAACTCCCAGAATTCCTCTTCTTACTCTTCATCTTGATGATGTGCGGACGGGCGGGAGGAGGGAGCTGGAAACAGTTCTAAACGGCACTGTAGAGTTGTGGAACCTCTTCTATAGAAGAAGTTAGAACTGGCAGGAACCCACCCCTGGATTCAGCTGATTTAGACCAGTTTGGACGAACCAGTAGCTCCGACAATCAGCTGGGAGCAAACTCGGTGGTCGGTTGCCAATTTTTTTTTACTACTGGTTCGGGAGCACTCCCGCGTGATGCTTCTGTGCATGCGCAGAAGCATCCGAGTGGGTGGGTGGAGCCTCCTGCCACCGCTACTATCCATTCGCCCAATCCAGGATAAACCGGGAGCAACCCACCTCTGAGCGAACTGGTTCGCTCTGACAATGAGGTGGGCCTGCCCACCCGCCCCTGTGCTTTACTTACTTATATCCTCTCAGCTGACCTGTGCAGCAGAGTGGATTGCTGCACCTCAGCTGCATTACTCCCCAGAAGTAAGTGGAAGGTAAGTTTTGTTAAAACTGCGTGCATGCATGAAGCATGTGTCAGGCACGGGTGCGCGCAAAGCATGCAATCACCAATCCAGTTTTTAAACCAGCAGGATCCCACCACTGGTGACGATATCTACATAGTAATTGGCTAGAAAATTGGTTAGTGACAGCACAAATATCAGGACCAACGCCTGTTGGTGCATGAGAAAACAAACATTGTTAGATTGTCCCTGCAGGAAGCCAGGAGAGCTTCTGATAATATACTACAATCAGCTTGGACATTATGGAAAGCCATCCAAATAACCCCCTTGAACTTCCAGAGGATTCGTCTTTATGCTGCCCCAGGGATGGAAAAGCAGCTGTCCGACCTTATCCTTTCACTATGGTAAGACCTAATTCCGCCATTAGAAATATGATCTGCAATTTGCTTCTGGAATGAAAGAAGCAAGGAAAAAGAGGCTTTAGGTATGAAACTGGCTCCATATCTGAGAGACTTGGTGGATGAAATGGGGCTAATAAGGATTTTAAGGGCTGCGAACCAGGGGTGGTTTCCTGCCAGTTCTAAGCTTTTCTATAGAAGAGGTTCCACAAATCTACAGTGCCGTTTAGAACTGGTTCCAGCTCCCCCCCTCCGCCCGTCCACACATCATCAGGATGAAGAGCGAGAGGAGGAATTCTGGGAGTTGAAGTCCACAAGTCTTAAAGCTGTCAAGTTTGAACACCCCTGGGTTTTTTCCCCCTAAAGGTTAAGGGTGCAAGGGTCTTGTAACTTGACAGCTTTAAGACTTGCGTGCTTCAAATGCCAGAGTTCCTGTGCCAACATGACTGGAGGAGGAATTCTGGGAGTTGAAGTCCACAAGTCTTAATGCTATCAAGTTTGAACACCCCTGGGGTTTTTTTTCTAAAGGGTTAGGGGTGCAAGGGTCTTGACAGCTTTAAGACTTGTGTGCTTCAAATGCCAGAGTTTCTGAGCCAACATTTTGGCTGCTAAGCAAGAGCGTTGTTAAGTGAGTTTCACCACATTTTACAAATTGCCCACTTCCACCCAGTCACATGGCTGGCAAGCCACTCCCACCCAGTCACATGGCCGGCAAGCCACTCCCACAAAGCAGACCACATCTACAGAAGATGTTCTAAAAAATTTTGAAACCCACCACTGGGTTTGGGAGATAGTAATATTGAAAATGCCTGCAACATTTCCAGATGCTATCTTACTTTTCCTTGAATTATGTGATGTTAATGATCTCAAGGCTACAGTTAAAATCGGCGCACATTGCCTTCCAAAAGGAGGGAGAAGCTTGGAGCTGCCATTTTGCTGTATCCAGCTATGCTGGGGGTCCTCTCTAGAATCTATCAGGACTAATTGTTTTCCAAGAAGTATACAACCCTCTGTTCTCTTTCTGGCAGTGATGGTGATATTTGGGCCACCCTGAGCCGACCCACTTCCAGGACAGTTGCTTAGGGTAAAAGCCATCAACTATATCTAAAAATGTTTTCCTGCGTTTTGTTTTTCCTTCCCCTCTCCCACCTCTTAGTTTTCCTTCATGTTTTATCTTTTAAGACCGTATAGCTGTAAGCAAGGTTTGCCACTCTAGCAAGGAGACTGGAAGGCAGGCAGGAAAATTGTAGGTACTCAACCTTGATCCTTACTACCAGTGAATGTTGTGAGACCTACATGGCTGCGCTATTGATTTCTTCTCCTAAAGCTGCCCTGCTGTTTCTTCTGGGATTTCAGATGATTTGATCAAAAGCAGCATTGATCCAACCCAGTCAAATGTTGGGAAATTCCACTGTCTTCATACAGTTAAACACATTTTAATCTCTTCCCGTTTATTTGCTTAAGCAACTTTTCCTAATGAAGACAGGTAAGATTCAAGGCAAAACTGCCTTTCCATTTCCAGAGTTCGATCTTGACTTTTCCCATATATTTCGATGGATCAATAGCATCTTTAAAAGTTTTTGGATAGCGCGTTTCTAACTCAACTCGTCTCACATTCCGGATTCAAGCAACCGTTCGAGGTAAGAGCAAGTCATTTTGCTGCATTGCCATCAATGAAAGTAGTGAAATTAATTATGCATCTCAGGAGATTGTTATGAGAATTCTTTCCGTCATTAAGGCTTATGAGAAGAAGAGGCAGGAGCTACCTGTAAATCGGCTTTTACAAGCCCCATTGGCAATTATAATATATCTATTGCGCTGTTCTCATTTATTTTAAGTGGGGCCTGCAGTGGTGGTCTTCCCCATGGAAGGCCATTAGGGGCTTCCCACAATACAAATAGCTATTGCTATTGAATCCTGATTGAGATACAAAGCCCAGTTAAAACAAGGCTGGTTTAGAGTGGTGCTTAATGTCTTCCCCATATAAGATTATTTACATTTTGTTACATGTTTCCTGCCCCCTAATTGAACATGCCCTGCATAATGACAGGTTTGGCATTCTCAAGGCTATTAATTAGGGGGGGGGGGAAATATTCCACCACATTCATTATTCAGGAGGAGCAATTCTTGGCAGTAGTGATCTGGCTTTAATGTGGGACAGAAGCACCAGATGTTCTGCCTACTGTCGGTTTTGTCTATTTGGAGGTTTTTTTTTAGAAGTAAGAAGACTCCTGCGTGCAGATAATATTGATTCTCAAATCTCTGTATAGTCACCTCTCCAGTCATGGATGGTTTTGGAAGGGTTAATTATTTATCTCTCAGGCCAATTATTAACCTGAATTACAGTTCTCTGGTTGCTTCACCCCTTCCCCTATTTCTGGAAGAGCCTCCCACCTTTGAGACAAGGGAAGACCTAGCCTCTTATTCTCACATTCCACAATCTCCTCCTGCCCCTTGTCCCATAAGAGCCTCTTGGTCAATGCCAGCAGTGGTAGGATTCAACTTTTTTTACTACTGGTTCTGTGGGCTGGCATGACTTTGTGGGAATGGCTTTGTGGGTGTGGCTTTGTGGCATGACTCGGTGGGCGTGGCTTTGTGGGTGTGGCTTTGTGGACATGACTTGGTGGGTGTGGCTTTGTGGGTGTGGCTTTGTGGGTGTGGCTTTGTGGGTGTGGCTTTGTGGGTGTGGCTTTGTGGGCGTGGCTTTGTGGGTGTGGCAGGGGAAAGATACTGCAAAAATCCTCATTTCCACCCCACTCCACTAACCTGTTTTCCAGATCCATTCTCCTGTGCAGGGCAACAGAAGAAGACCCAGCTGATCAGCTGGGACTCAATCAGCTGGGAGTTGGGAGGCAGCGAATAGATGGGGTGGAGCCAGCCAGAGATGGTATTTGATGGTTCTTCGAACTACTCAAAATTTCGGCTACCGGTTCACAAGAACCAGTCAGAACTGGCTGAATACCAACTCTGAGTGCCGGTATGTTCGTTCGTTCGTTCGTTCATTCATTCATTCATTCATTCATTCATTCATTCATTCATTCAGCTTGGATTTATTGTTCTAATTTATTTTTATGAATTGTAACCACACACTTGGATATTGAGCTAACTGAAGCATATCAATCATGACAACATCATTTTATAAGTAACTATAATTGTCTAACCTGGTGACTTTATCTAAGATATCTACTTTATCTACATATTTACTTTCTCACCCTTTATTGGTCTTCCCTTTGTTGATGAAAGTTGTGATTTTTTGTGAATCCTTTTTTAATATTTTTCATTTCTATAAGCCGCCCGGAGTCCTCCGGGATTGGGCAGCCTATAAATTCAATAAATGAAATGAATGATTAAAGCATTAATTAAAAGAGGAATACTCTTTAAGGAAGCATCTGGCTTAGAAGCTAAGAAATCTTAGTACTTGGATTGGAGATTCCGCAAAGAAATTCAAGGCTGTCAGGATTTAAAAAAAAACAATCACAGACGAATAAAATGATGTCAATATGTTCAGAAAATCCCAGAAGTTGAACTCAAGTTCACGGAGGCATATATTGAAAAGTATCACTAGAATTCAGAGGATAAATGAAAACTCATAATAAATAACACTATCGCAAGACAAGGAATGTTCTTTTTCCCCCAAATTAGCCTAAGATAATAGCATAGCCATTCAGAATCCAGAAACATGAATAAATTATGCTAAATATATCCTGCACTCAGAAAGCAGTCATATTTCTGAGAATTAACTGAGGCAGCAATGCTGGCATAGCAATGTATCAACTGTGGAACAGAATTTTAGATAGAACAGTAGCCTTTTTCGTTATAGCTTTTAGAGAATGATGGCTGTCAATGGTCCATGTCATTTTTGGCTGCATTTGCTAAGGAACCCATTTAATCCTGAGAACACAGTCAGCTCCTACTTTGTATTTGAAGAATATTTGTTGATGCATTTTTTTTTTCCAAAACATGCTGCTTTAAAATAGCAATAGCAATAGCAGTTAGACTTATATACCACTTCATAGGGCTTTCAGCCCTCTCTAAGAGGTTTACAGAGTCAGCATATTGCCCCCACAGTCTGGGTCCTCATTTCACCCACCTCGGAAGGATGGAAGGCTGAGTCAACCTTGAGCCGGTGAGATTTGAACAGCCGAACTGCAGATAACAGTCAGCTGAAGTGGCCTGCAGTACTGCACCCTAACCACTATGCCACCTTCAGCCTTCATTGAGGACTTCTATATAAAGCAATGTATTGAGGCAGAGAGAGGAAGATTTCTTACCATAGATTTCAATTATTGGAAAGTAATCTGTGAAATAAGAGACTTGGTGGCTCAGGGACTAAGACGCTGATCTTGTTGATCAGAAAGGTCGGCAATTAGGCTGTTTGAATCCCTAGTGCTGTGTAACAGAATGAGCTCCCGTTCCTTGTCCCAGCTTCTGACAACCTAGCAGTTTGAAAGCATGTAAAAATGCAAGTAGAAAAATAGGGACCACTTTGGTGAGAAGAAGGTAACAGTGTTCTGTGCACCTTTGGCGTTGAGTCACCCTGGCCACATGACCACAGAGATTTCTTGGGATAGCGTTGTCTCTTTGGTTTTGAAACTGAGATGAGCACAGCCCCCTAGAGTCAGGAACGACTAGCGCCCATGTGCGAGGGGAAACTTTACCTTTACCTTTAATCTGTGAAAGCTACATGGTGATGAGATACTCCTTAAACCAAGTCCTGGGTAGGACCTCAGCTCCATGTTCTAATCAAATTAACATTTCCTAGGGCACTGCCAATAGACAACCTAAAAGATGGTTATATAGCTGGACATCATCAAATGGTGTACATAAAAATCAGTTTGACTATATTATTGGTAGAAGGAGGTTGAAGAGTTCAGCCATAGTGAAACACATAGCTAGGAGCTTATTGTAGAACAGGTCCCCTTTTTGTTTATGTACAGGTTCCAAGTTAAACTAAAATAGAAGATGAAATGCAACTAGTTTCTAAAATAAGTTGTTGAACGTATACACATCATTTTCAAAGAATTGGGAATCACTTTGAAGTGCAGAATTAATTGACAGGATACTGTAGAGTGAACTTGAAGAAAATGCTAAGGGTGAGCATGAAGAGAGACTGCTAAAGACCAAGAGACAGAAAAAGGCAAACTGCATGTCAGAACAAAACATGGAAATTGACAAGAAGAGAGAAAAGCCAAAATAAAGAAACAAAAATCTCAGGAAGGAACTTAACAAAAAAAGAATAATCAGTATTACAACATCCGCAAAGACATTGAAGATAGAAATATTGTAGATACTGAAAAACAAGGCTAGTCTCCCAAAAGACCTCTGAATTCAAAAGGAGGTTCAAGTCTCAAATTGTTTTGTAAGTATGCAAGGACTGATTTAAAGAAGATTGAAAAAAAAGGAAGAAGTATACTGACATTCTGCACAGGAAACATGTCAACCTCAAAGACATCTGAAAAGATATTCTTTGCTTACCAGAACTTCTAGCACAGAGAGATGATGTTAGGGTTCCAAATAGCACCCAAAAGTAAATCAGAGTCCAAGGCAAAGTATTGCTCAAAGTTCCAATTTATTAAGAGAGCCGTGTTGGCACATCTGAGAAAACACGAATCTGAAAGCTTCCGGGTTTTCCCCACTTAGTTGAAAGTTCAAGATCTTGCCCCCACACCCACAAGTCCATCACATGGTCCAATCTCCTACTGCCATGCTGGCAGTTCCACCCATCTAGTTCCGGTCAGGTGCAGAGGTGCAGAGACAAAGAATGACCTTCATCTATCTCTATCTATCTATCATCTATCTATCATCTATCTATCTATCATCTATCTATCTATCTCTATCTATCTATCTATCTATCTATCTATCTATCTATCTATCTATCTATCTATCTATCTACCTACCTACCTACCTACCTACCTACCTACCTACCTACCTACCTACCTACCTACACTATCTATCTATCTATCTATCTATCTATCTATCTATCTATCTATCTATCTATCTATCTATCTATCTTCTATTTATCTATCTATCGTCTATTTATTGATATATCTATCTATCTATCTATCTATCTATCTATCTATCTATCTATCTATCTCTATCTATCTATCTATCTATCTATCTATCTCTATCTATCTATCTATCTATCTATCTATCTATCTATCTATCTATCTCTATCTATCTATCTATCTATCTATCTATCTATCTATCTATCTATCTATCTATCTATCTATCTACCTACCTACCTACCTACCTACCTACCTACCTACCTACCTACCTACCTACACTATCTATCTATCTATCTATCTATCTATCTATCTATCTATCTATCTATCTATCTATCTATCTATCTATCTATCTATCTTCTATTTATCTATCTATCGTCTATTTATTGATATATCTATCTATCTATCTATCTATCTATCTATCTCTATCTATCTATCTATCTATCTATCTCTATCTATCTATCTATCTATCTATCTATCTATCTCTATCTATCTATCTATCTATCTATCTATCTATCTATCTATCTATCTATCTATCTATCTATCTATCTACCTACCTACCTACCTACCTACCTACCTACCTACCTACCTACACTATCTATCTATCTATCTATCTATCTATCTATCTATCTATCTATCTATCTATCTATCTATCTATCTATCTATCTATCTATCTATCTATCTATCTTCTATTTATCTATCTATCGTCTATTTATTGATATATCTATCTATCTATCTATATCTATCTATCTATCTATCTATCTATCTATCTATCTATCTATCTATCTATCTATCTATCTATCTATCTATCTATCTAGCCATCTAGCTATCATATTTATAAACCAACTATCAGCCTCTTTTTATATATAAAGAAGATTAAATTATATGATTTGAGAAGTATTTTACCAATACTTCCCAAATATTTTACCAATGGTTGGAGAATAAAAAAGGAGTTTGGAAATGAAGAAAATTAAAAAATAAGTAGACAATACACTTAGAGAGAGATATAAATAAGATGGAAACTGTTAGTATGTGCATGATGAGAATAATGATGTTTAATGTTATTACTAGAAGATATTAGGAAGAAAAATGGAGAGTTTTATAACATGTAAATGCTCAATATATTATAATACTAAACTTAAGGAAATAATGTTCATATGAATGTGAAAGATGTGGCAAAAGAGGAACAATGTTGCACAGAGATGTTTGTACCCAGGCGACACACTGCAATAAAGAAAGATGGAATGTTTATTTTTGTAATTGAAAAATAATAAAACTCTATAAAAAAAGAAGATTAAATTAATGACAACAGGCACAGCAACAAGTTCTAGAATTGGTAGGGAAGAAATTAGAGGTGGAGAGTCTTTGCCTTCTAGGATCAACTATCAAGGAACTAGGAGTCAAGAAATATGTAACAAATTAATACTCCATGGAGTAGTGGTGAATATACAGATCTAGATTTACAAGGTCGGAACTGTGCAGGCAATCCCTGTGGCACTCTATGCCAGCAGGACAGAAAGATGATTGGCATTTTTGAGCCTTTGTGTTGGACAAGATTCCTGAGAGTATTGTGGACACTCAACAAACCAAACCAATGGATCATCAAACAAATCAACCCAGAATTCTTTATTTATTTATTTTTAAGTGGAAAATTATAGTCCAATATAATCATACTGGATTTCACATAAAGACATTTCTTGAGCGGATTGGTTTTTAAAAAAAGGAAAGGGAAAAATAGGACTTTCGGACTTTCTGAAAAGTTTGGCTGTATTTCAAAAGCTCCATAATAGATGTTTGTCTACAAGGTATACTTGTCCACGAAGGAAATTACCAAGTCCAAAGGATCACTCACATAGCTAGCTGAATATCTATCAAAGAAGATGTTAGCAGAGATCCAAAGATCCTTTTAGAAAATGGAAGATTTCCCAAACAAGGAGAAAAAAAAAGAACAAAAACATTTTAAAATAAACTTTAGGAGCCAATAAAAAATGCAGCCCAATTGCCCACTCTGTTTTGAGCAGGGTGCCATATTTTTCTCAGCAAGACCAATGATAATTTAAAAAAAGAAAGATTCGAAACCAGAAGATAAGGAGAGAAATGATTAGACTAATAATAGGGAAGATAAAGGAAATTGTAGGGAATATGATTCGTATCTGTTTCCACTGCCGAAGATGTAAGGCAACTCCTTGTGTCTAAAGGGATATTTCCAGAAAGAGAATCAAAAGAACTGAAGCAAATAATGCTGCCACATGAAAAAAATGCCTAGTCCTTTCCAGCAAATCACTGGGAAAACACCCAAGAGCGATTAAATACCCCACAGTCAATTTACTGATCTTCTACTGAAAATATGCAACAGGTGTGTACCAAGTAGCTTTGAAGCACCTCAACGGGAAGAATGTAGCTTCCTTAGGCTCTAACAAAAGCCAGGAGAAGCTTCTGCCCCTTCTGTGGAGCACTCATACAGCAGATACAGATATTCCCTGTAGTAAAGGCATAGTAGTGTTGACTTGCCCTGGAACAGGGCAGGATTTTATGAATGCTGTTGCAAGAGAACCTGTTGTACCCAAATTCTTCAAATCAAAGCACCTCCTCTACTCCAGCCCTAATGTATAATAGTTTTACAAAAAATCAGCTTATAGCAATAGCAATAGCAATAGCAGTTAGATTTATATACCGCTTCATAGGGCTTTCAGCCCTCTCTAAGCGGTTTACAGAGTCAGCATATCGCCCCCACAGTCTGGGTCCTCATTTCACCCACCTCGGAAGGACGGAAGGCTGAGTCAACCGGTGAGATTAGAACCGTTGAACTGCAGATAGCAGTCAGCTGAAGTGGCCTGCAGTACTGCGGCCTAACCACTGCGCCACCTCGGCTCTTGTATTGTAGCTTCTGTATTGGAGAGTGAAAACGTGGCCAATATAATATCAAATTTAAAAACCAGGCTAAGAAATTATGGGCAGGATAGGTTCATATTTTCCAAGGAAATTGGGAGGACTTAACAAGCCTCAAATCAGATGCTCTGTTGTGCATGAGTCACCGATTAATGTACAGTAAGCAGAAAGAAACAAAGAATCTCAATGGAGGCATCCCTTCATCTCTATGGATTCGATTCACACATCAGAGTAATTTGGGTAGCTACGAAAGCAACAACAAACAAGCTTAAGAATCATAAATGGGGCACATTTAAAATGAAAGAGCGAGCATGGCTAAAGACTGTTCACGGCACATATGAGTCCCATTAGTTGATTCAGTTATGCATATGCATTGGATTAGCTGACTCAGCTTCGCCCCTCCAATTTCTCAGTGTAGCCTCAGCCCAGGCTGATGAGTAGAAGCAAGAAGGGAGTGGTCCAAAGAAATGCCAACTTGCTCACCAAAAAGGCTCTTCACCTGGACTTGTCCTCATTTTACCCACCTCGGAAGGATGGAAGGCTGAGTCAACCCTGAGCCGGTGAGATTTAAACCGCCGAACTGCAGAACTGCAGTCAGCTGAAGTAGCCTGCAGTGCTGCATTTAACCACTGCGCCACCTCAGCTCCTCCTCATGTGCACATGACCCCCACCCTTTCATGCATGCACACACATCTCCCACATGCGCCCCACCCGCACACATGCACACATGCACAGCAGAGACCCCAAAATCAGCTGGCTGGCTGGTGGGAAGCACGTACCTGTGTGGTGGAGCTGAGCTGGGGCAACAGATTGCGTGCCTGTAGAGAAGACTCTGCCTGCCACCTGTGGTACGTGTGCCATAGGTTCACCATCATAGCTCTATAAGATGTAAATCAGAGGAGGCAGTGCCCATTTTGAACCAGCCTGTGGATACAATGACTGGGTGGATATACTGGGACATTAGACAGTCTAAAGAAAATAATTTGTGTTAGAGCCGAGGTTGCGCAGTGGTTAGGGTGCAGTACTGCAGGGCACTTCAGCTGACTGTTATCTGCAGTTCAGCGGTTCTAATCTCACCGGTTCAAGGTTGACTCAGCCTTCCATCCTTCCGAGGTGGGTGAAATGAGGACCCAGACTGTGGGGGCGATATGCTGACTTGTAAAACCGCTTAGAGAGGGCTGAAAGCCCTATGAAGCGGCATATAAGTCTAACTGCTATTGCTATTGCTATTGCTAATATGTGCATAGTTTCACGATGGGCCCAATGCACAGACAATGACAGTACATAAAAGGAATTGAATGTCAGACTGCCTCTTTTTACAAATGGACAGATGGACATAGCATGAGCCAAGGAACTTGCCTTCTGAAGGGAACAGGCACAGGTCGTCCTCGACGTATGACCACAATTGAGCCCACCCTTTATGTTGTTGAGTAAGAGATTTGTTGGGTTTTGCCCCATTTTCCGACTTTCCTTGCCACAGTTGTTAAGTGAATCCTTGCTGTTGCTAAATTAGTAACACGGTTGCTAAGTGAATCTGGGCTTTCCCATGGACTTTGCCTGTCAGAGGTTCACAAAAGGCGATCCCATTACCCTGAACTCTGCAACCGTCATAAATATGAGTCAGTTGCCAAGTATCTTAATTTTATTTGCATGACCACGGGGATGCTACAATGTTCATAAGTGAGAAAAGGGGCCATAACTTAAGTCACTTTTTTCAGTGCGGTTGTAACTTTGAATGGTCATGAAATGAACTGTTGTAAGTCGAGGACTACCTGTATATGCTCCCCTGTCCCAGTTTAGTTTTCCTACATATTAAGCTGTTGAGCAGATGTTAAGTTGATTCCCACCCCTCGATTTCCTTCCCGGAGTTGCCGTCCTTCCTTAGAGTCAGACATTGTAGAAAATTACTGAGGCTGGCTACTTGGTGGCAGAAAATATACTTCCCTGTTCTGACCCCCTCCTCTGTCCAGTAACGAAAGCCGAGACAAGCCTAACTAGAATGTACTTTTAATAGCAAGAAGCCAAAATCTCGATGGCTGAAAGCCAAGCAAACAAACAGATAAGGACCTTGGCAGCAAGTCCAAAAAACCTTGACAGCAATTCAGACAAACCTTGGCAGCAATCCAGCCTGCCAAGTTAGTTACGTTCTCTTTAGTCAATGCGTTGACTTCTGCAAGAGGGGCATGTCACAAGCAGTCTTTTTTATAGCCTGGAGAGGAGCCTATATACCATCAGCTGAGCGCAATTACCTCCTCTAATTGCGTAATTGTTCTTGACGCCGAGTAGCTCTTCGATGGCTTGCATCCAGGAACAACTCACTGCTGGTTTCTGGATCACTCTCCCTTGTCTCCTCCCCACTGGTCCAAGGCTCAGGCGCCACCTGGTAGCCAACCAGTCTCTCTGCACCCTGCTTGGAGTCGGAACCCTGTCCAGGGTCCTCCACATCCTCCAGGGCCGACTCATAGGACCCCTCGCTGTCGGAGTCTGGTGGCAGCTCCAACGGCTCCTGCTGGGCCACAACAGTTCCCCATCACCCAATCCGCAATAATTTGTACTTTGAGAGTGAGACTCAAAAGTGTTATGGAAAGCAGAATGTTAATGAAATACCTTATTGCTGCAATGTTAATTAAATCCTTCTAGCATAACCCCAGTAAACATTTAGAAACTTTGTTTTATCACATTTGAACATTTGTGCTTAAATAAACAAATACTTAATTCTAAATGGATAAAAATAATTCTTTTCCAGATGTGTGTATGTATCTGAGTGAAGAGCAAGAGTCTAGAAGTTGGGCCAGAAGGTTGATTATTATTTTTTAGTCTCCTTGCTACAATTCATCACAAATAGTTCCGTGATATCTGTATCCCCTTTTGATTTTCAAATAATTTTGTTATGATAACAATAGTAAAATGTAAGAAACTAAAAGAAAGAAAAGACAGAAAGAAAGAGTAAAAGGGAAAAGAGAAAAAATAGGAAAGATGTAAAGAATAGAACAGTGTTTCTCAACCTTGGCAACTTGAAGATGTCTGGACTTCAACTCCCAGAATTCCCCAGCCAGCATTCGCTGGCTGGGGAATTCTGGGAGTTGAAGTCCAGTCATATTCAAGTTGCCAAGGTTGAGAAACACTGGAATATAAGGAAAAAAAGAAAGAAAGAAAAGTAAGAATACAGTAAAGAAAATGAAAAGTAATATATCAAGAAGTCTCTCAGACTTCATCACAAGTATAAAAACTTTAATAACTTCTTACTTCCTCTTAAATTACAATCAAAGAACTCTTCTTTCCAAATCCCATCTTTTATCTATAAACAAAGTCTTATCATTTCAATCCTGATGTCAGAAAATATCCATTAAGGATTACCAGAGTTAATAACATATCAATTTTAACTTTGATCAAATAAATCAGTTTTATATTCCTTCCTTTTTCTTTTAATCTTATTCTTTAATCTGTTCAAATAATTTCACAGTGCTTTATTTCTTCACACTCCTTCTTTGTCCTTTCTCACAAAATGCTTTGAAGCTTTTAACAGGTGTCTATTAAAAATATAGTCCAATGTTCTGTCCCCCCTTCTCGGCTCGTTAACAAACGGCAAGCAGACAAACTTAAAAGGAACTCTCTTTATCAGTTCTCAGCTCAGACTGGCTGCGAGCCAAAAATAAACCTAATTACAGTCTTTGCCTGAAGATAACAGAATGAAAAACAAATCTTTCTTACGGCAATACAAGTTGAACAAAACGAAAGTAAAGCACTTCTTCCAAAGTCTCTATGAATCAGGGTTACAGAAATACAAAGCACTTATCCAAGTGCATCTTACATAAATCACGACTGATGATCAATCAATGTTGACCGAACCAAGGAACGTTTACTCCTGCAACCAGGGTGTGGCACCATCCGTCCTTTTATCCCCAGAACACGCCACTCACGAGCCCCAGCTGCAGTGTTAATCTAGCATCCTGAAAAGACTCACAGAAGACATCTCGGTGCCTGGCTTCCCATCAGCTCCCTTTTGTGGGAAGTGTTGAGAATGTCCTGAAATGCAGTTGCATCATTCTCAGAACCAGAGCACATCTGAAGTTCAGGAGAAAGATTCCCTGCCATTCATCTTACATCATTCGTCTTGCTTCCATACCCAGAATGTTCCCAAATGAGCAGAAAGTGAGTATGTCTCGGCCATCTAAAGCAGACCAAGAAGTACGCCCCCCCAAAAGTGTAGTGAAATATAAGGAAAAAATCCTTATATACTAAAAGAAAGAAAAAGATCCAGCCTAACAATTAAGTTTGTTATCTCCCTTTTATTCATTAAACACGAAACTCAGTCAACTAAACATTTTAAAATGTATCAGAAATATCACTGACTGGCGCTGAGGTGGTGCAGTGGTTAAATGCAGCACTGCAGGCTACTTCAGCTGACTGCAGTTCTGTAGTTCGGCTGTTCAAATCTCACCGGCTCAGGGTTGACTCAGCCTTCCATCCTTCCGAGGTGGGTGAAATGAGGACCCGGATTGTTGTTGGGGGCAATATGCTGACTCTGTAAACCGCTTAGAGAGGGCTGAAAGCCCTATGAAGCGGTATATAAGTCTAACTGCTATTGCTATTGCTATTGATACGGGTTGCTGCCAGCATTCTAAGTCTCAACCAAGTACATTCTTAAAATATACAATGTTCCGAGCAATGCAGTTTTTTTGCAGTTTTGCTGGTGTTTTTGTCAGAACCTCTCCATTAGATAATTAGGAAAGAAGACCACGAGACTCCATGTGTAGAAATCAAGTGTACTTTTACTAATTATAAATGATTAAAGGCATAGCAAAGCGAAATCTGATTATTTAGGCGCGAAAGCGATTGATATATAGAATAACCCATTCCCCACCCCTTGGCATCACAGTTACAGTCCAATCATAATTCTCCCAAGTGTCAGGTGTGAGATAACTTCAAAAGGCATCACGAAGATGGAATGTCGGTGCCGTTAGTCCTGGCGGGAATCTCCTACGCATGCGTAGTCCGACAGGCAGCTGAACTCCAGAACCTTCCTCCAGCACAATTAGTAACCCCTCCCAAATACCATGCCATCCCTCCCCGTTTCATGGCAGCCGAAGCAACAGCAAAGCAGAGGCTGACAGTTTTTGTAGGAAGCTGCAATTTCTTGATGTATCTTATCAAATTCTTGGACATGGTACCAAGTGCCCCAAAGACAATGGGTATCACTGTTATATGCTTCATCCATAATCATGTAGTTTATTATTATTGTGATGATGATGATGATGATGATGATGATGATGATGATGATTGGAACCATCTTCCAGTTTGCATTGTTTCCTTCCCATACATCAAAATAATGCATAGTTGATAAAGACTTTCAGTCCAGTCTTTAAAATGAGAGCAAAGCATGTTTCTCGACATCTGGCTGGGAATCTTTATTTTCCTGGCAAATATTCTTTTTCTGAGCTCTACCTGTGTGGAGCAGAGAACCAGTCCAACTTGAGGAGGTTAGGGATATTTTTTGTTTTGTTAAAAAAAAGTGGTTGATCTCATAATCGACGTAGCTCATGAGGTCCTCATCTCCTTCAACACGGTGCATACTTTCAATCAGTAACGCAGCGAACAGACTCCATTTCCTGCTGTGGAAGACTGACCAGTTGTTCTCTCCTGCTTCTGACCCCACTGTGCCTTTTTCTTCCCCGCTTGAAGGATGTGGGTGATGATTTATAGAGCACATCCAATTGGCGGTGTTTGTCTAGGCTGGCTTGCTTCGCACATGCTGAGGCCAGCGGTGAATTTGCAAGGAACCTTCCAAGGAAAATATCCTTCAAGGGGGGTAAAAAGGAGGCGTGGGGGGTGGGGGGGCTAACGAAGCCAAGCAACACCAGGCATGAGATAATCTGCTTAGCAAACCTCTCAGCTGCCTTTTGAGTTCTATCCCAGCAGAGTCCCCGTGTAGACTGGATCCCCAGATGCCAAAGTGATCTCAGTGCTTAAGTACTCCAATCATTTCCAAACATGCAGCTGAATGAGTGGCTTTGTGGGGGTGGGGGTGGGTGGGAGGGGGTAACTCCTAAAAATGTCTGGAATTCCTGCTCCATCAAGTGCAGCTACTTGGAGAGGAATAGACTGGATGCCATGCTGGGTGCTTTCACCTACGCTGGGATTGTAGAAGACTTTTCTTGACGGATGAACTAGACAGGATGAACTATGCGAAGGCTTCCTCCAGGCTTCTGGATCCGAGCATTTGGATAGACAATCCCTATCCAGCCCATGGATTAGATCAAGACAAAGTTTATTTTCTTAAGCCTATTTTAGACATGACTTTATTTTTATTTTTTTTAATAGTATTGATTGAATTTTCTAACGTTTAAAAGACAAAAGACAAAACTCAAATTGAAAACTCAAACCGTCTATTCCAAATTTGATAGTCCTCGGCTTCTTCCCTCTCGTTCATTTCCATAGAGAGTCGATCCATTTCTGCACATTCATAGATTTTCCTTCCTCTAATTGGGTCTGGGGGAGCATCTGTTTGCTTTCAATTCTGTGCTAAAACAATTCTGCTTGCGGTTAATATGTGTAGTGTCATGTATTGTAATTTTTTCTCCATTTTCCAATCAAAGATTCCCAGGAGGAACAATTCCAGCTTCAACTCTATCCTCTGTTCAGTTAGCTCTTCGAGCCACTTTCTTGTCTTACGCCAATATTTTCTAATCTTGGGGCAGGTCCACCACATCTGGTAGAATGTTCCCTGCTATATGCATGACTTTAAACCGGCAGTGTTCGGAGACTACAATTAGTCCAGAATGCAGCCGCGCGAGCGATACTGGGTGTACCAAGGTACACCCACACTACACCTATCCTCCATGAGCTGCACTGGCTTCCCATTGGTCTCTGAGCACGATTCAAGGTGCTGGTTATCACCCTTAAAGCCCTACATGGCCTAGGACCCGGATATCTACGAGACCGTCTTCTGCCGCACACCTCCCTAAGACCGATAAGATCGCACAGGATGGGCCTTCTCCAGGTGCCATCAGCTGGACAATGCCAGCTGGCGACGCCTCGGAATAGGGCCTTCTCTGTTGCTGCTCCGGCCCTATGGAACGAGCTACCCCCAGAGATCCGGACCCTACCCACTCTCATGGCCTTCTGTAAAGCTATTAAAACCTGGCTTTTCCAGCAGGCCTGGGGCTGTTGACCTCTTGATTGAGGTCCAGCCCCGCTTAGACTGGGTGTATGTTGTGTTTCTTTTAATTTACTGTGTCTTATTTGTTTTAATCCTTTTTAATATTTCTTATTCCTTATTTCTGTAAGCCACCCGGAATCCTCCGGGATTGGGCGGCCTATAAATTCAATAAATGGAAATGGAAATGGAGTTGTGTTTATTATTCCATTTTCCCAAGTTTCATTCACGTACAGCAGCTTCACTTGTTCATAAAACCTCGATAGATTTCCCCCCCCCTCCCCCGTGAAGGATGTTTTGTCACGTTATCTCTATTACTTCAGCCTTTGGATACATGATCGGCACACCGAGCCAGCCGACATTTAATTTGGAAGTACTTACTGACGACAGCTAAATATAGATGACCCTTTTCTGAAAAGGCAAATGATCAGCAGGTACTGAGAGATTCTTGACAAAATCATCAGCTTTAAGTGATGGGATTCTTGATTTTCTAACCTGTTGTAAAAAAATAATAATAACTCTGTCAATTTACTGGGCACATTTCTGACTGCATTCTTTTTTAAGTAGTACATCATGCATGCATGCTAACCTTCAGCATTTACATTTGTTTGTAATTTAACCTGAGTAAGTACATTAGATGTGTTATATCACATGTTCTGTGAGCCAAGAGGTCTGTTGCGATATTTAAGAAATGTGAAAACCAAAGGATACTTCCTATTCATACTTCCTGAAGATACAAATTAGTTCCTTCAGAAATGCCAACTAAACACCAAGCAGTGCTAGCTGTTGACAATAGCTGCATTTCCAAGTCTTGATACGTATTTGCAGGCACGATGCCAAAATTAATGTCTTTGAAAGATACTGAAAGTATGAAGTAACAGAATAATCGTACATTGTGGAAGACAAATGCTATATCTTACAGTTCCTTCTTCTTATAGACCCAATAAATGTGTTAAGTTTTTGTCTTCCCAGATACAGAGCTGGAGAAGAGAGAGGAGAGAGAGAGGGGGAGAAAGCGAAAGAGGAAGAGGTGTGGGGGAGGGAGAAAGGGAGAGAAACAGAGGGATAGGGGAGAGGGGGGAAAGAGAGAAGAAGGGAGGGAGAAAAAAGGAGAGGGAGAGAGAAAGGAAGAGAGAGGGAGAGAGGGAAAGAGGGAGAAGCGAAAGAAGGGGAAAGAGAAAGAGGAGAGGGGGAGGGAGAAAGGGAAAAAAGGAGAGAAACAGAGGGATAGGGGAGAGGGGGGAAAGAGAAGGAGAGGGTAAGGGAGGGAGAAAAAGGGAGAGGGAGAGAGAAGAGAGAGGGAGAGAGGGAAAGAGGGAGAAGGGAAAGAGGGGAAAGAGGAAGAGGGGAGGGGGAGGGAGAAAGAGAGAGAGAGAAAGAGGGGGAGGGGGGAAAGAGAGAGAAGGAGAGGGAGAGAGAGGGAGAGAAAGGGAGTGGGAGGGAGAGAGAGGGAAGAGGGAGAGGTAGGGAGAGAAAGAGGGAGAGGGGGAAGAGAGAGACAGAGAAGATGAAAGAGAGAGAGAAAGGGAGAAGGAGAGAGGAGGAAAGAGGGAGAGGGAGGGAGAGAGACAGAGGGAGAGGGGAGAGGTGGAGAGGGGGAAAGAGAGAGAGGGGGAGAGTGGGAGAGGGAGACAAAGGGAGAGAGAGGGAAAGAGGGAGGGGGAGATGGAGAGAAAGAGAGAGGGAGAAGGAGAGAGAGAGAGAGACCTTCTTTTACAGGAACCCAAAGTTCTTTGTTTATACAATAATGATGGGCCAGCTCCACCTCAGATAATTCAAGACAGCTTTAAGGAATAATAAGAGAGTCAGATACAATGTGAAAAGATTGAAAAGACCAATAAAACAATTTCAGAGCAGCCACATAGCGCATCATTAAATGTCAGAGAACAGTAACACCAAACATGCTCGAGAGCCACCACAGAAGGACCACATGGAGCTGTGGTAGGGAGACAATAAAATCCAGCTTCTGGAGATCAAAGGGCCACAGAGCTCTCCCAGATATGGTGGTGACAGCCAACAAAGAAGCAGGAAGATGCTCCAGAATCTTGGGGTGGAAAAACAAATATCTTCTCCATTATCCCAGTCAAATGTGAGCGTAACAAAGAGCTAACTGAATAAAAAAATGTCCCTTTGTAAAAGGAACATCCTGAAACTCCCCACAGTTTTCTGCCAGCCCTGGTTGTGGGGCCTTGTTCCTGTGGGTCCTTTTCATCTGCTTTGCCTTTAATCAGTTGCCCTACTCCCTTGGTTTGCCTCTCCAGATCTTTGCACAGGCATCTGTTCTGGACCACAAGACACCAAACACCAAAGTGATAACCTGTGTGCCACAGTATCAAGGCACAAATGCCACTCCCTCTCCCAAACGCACCATATCAATCCAAATATATCAGGACCAAAGGCTGGCATCACAATGTCCCAACGCACACTTAGTAAGTTGGTATGAACTCCTTTCCTTGTGGACCTCTATGGATTTCCCCATTAAGTGCTGATTGGCAGTGCAGAAGAATCATGTGGGGTGGGTGAAATGGGCACTGTAGGGAACACAATGGGTCCGTCCAGAGTCAGGGCATCTGCAGAAGCTCAAATTGATGCACCAAAGTATCCTGTTCCATTCTTACAGTCACTAGAGTAGTGTTTAGTGTTCTCTTTAGTCAATGCGTTGACTTCTGCAAGAGGGGCATGTCACAAGCAGTCTTTTTTATAGCCTGGAGAGGAGCCTATATACCATCAGCTGAGCGCAATTACCTCCTCTAATTGCGTAATTGTTCTTGACGCCGAGTAGCTCTTCGATGGCTTGCATCCAGGAACAACTCACTGCTGGTTTCTGGATCACTCTCCCTTGTCTCCTCCCCACTGGTCCAAGGCTCAGGCGCCACCTGGTAGCCAACCAGTCTCTCTGCACCCTGCTTGGAGTCGGAACCCTGTCCAGGGTCCTCCACATCCTCCAGGGCCGACTCATAGGACCCCTCGCTGTCGGAGTCTGGTGGCAGCTCCAACGGCTCCTGCTGGGCCACAACAGTTCCCCATCACCCAATCCGCAATAATTTGTACTTTGAGAGTGAGACTCAAAAGTGTTATGGAAAGCAGAATGTTAATGAAATACCTTATTGCTGCAATGTTAATTAAATCCTTCTAGCATAACCCCAGTAAACATTTAGAAACTTTGTTTTATCACATTTGAACATTTGTGCTTAAATAAACAAATACTTAATTCTAAATGGATAAAAATAATTCTTTTCCAGATGTGTGTATGTATCTGAGTGAAGAGCAAGAGTCTAGAAGTTGGGCCAGAAGGTTGATTATTATTTTTTAGTCTCCTTGCTACAATTCATCACAAATAGTTCCGTGATATCTGTATCCCCTTTTGATTTTCAAATAATTTTGTTATGATAACAATAGTAAAATGTAAGAAACTAAAAGAAAGAAAAGACAGAAAGAAAGAGTAAAAGGGAAAAGAGAAAAAATAGGAAAGATGTAAAGAATAGAACAGTGTTTCTCAACCTTGGCAACTTGAAGATGTCTGGACTTCAACTCCCAGAATTCCCCAGCCAGCGAATGCTGGCTGGGGAATTCTGGGAGTTGAAGTCCAGTCATATTCAAGTTGCCAAGGTTGAGAAACACTGGAATATAAGGAAAAAAAGAAAGAAAGAAAAGTAAGAATACAGTAAAGAAAATGAAAAGTAATATATCAAGAAGTCTCTCAGACTTCATCACAAGTATAAAAACTTTAATAACTTCTTACTTCCTCTTAAATTACAATCAAAGAACTCTTCTTTCCAAATCCCATCTTTTATCTATAAACAAAGTCTTATCATTTCAATCCTGATGTCAGAAAATATCCATTAAGGATTACCAGAGTTAATAACATATCAATTTTAACTTTGATCAAATAAATCAGTTTTATATTCCTTCCTTTTTCTTTTAATCTTATTCTTTAATCTGTTCAAATAATTTCACAGTGCTTTATTTCTTCACACTCCTTCTTTGTCCTTTCTCACAAAATGCTTTGAAGCTTTTAACAGGTGTCTATTAAAATATAGTCCAATGTTCTGTCCCCCCTTCTCGGCTCGTTAACAAACGGCAAGCAGACAAACTTAAAAGGAACTCTCTTTATCAGTTCTCAGCTCAGACTGGCTGCGAGCCAAAAATAAACCTAATTACAGTCTTTGCCTGAAGATAACAGAATGAAAAACAAATCTTTCTTACGGCAATACAAGTTGAACAAAACGAAAGTAAAGCACTTCTTCCAAAGTCTCTATGAATCAGGGTTACAGAAATACAAAGCACTTATCCAAGTGCATCTTACATAAATCACGACTGATGATCAATCAATGTTGACCGAACCAAGGAACGTTTACTCCTGCAACCAGGGTGTGGCACCATCCGTCCTTTTATCCCCAGAACACGCCACTCACGAGCCCCAGCTGCAGTGTTAATCTAGCATCCTGAAAAGACTCACAGAAGACATCTCGGTGCCTGGCTTCCCATCAGCTCCCTTTTGTGGGAAGTGTTGAGAATGTCCTGAAATGCAGTTGCATCATTCTCAGAACCAGAGCACATCTGAAGTTCAGGAGAAAGATTCCCTGCCATTCATCTTACATCATTCGTCTTGCTTCCATACCCAGAATGTTCCCAAATGAGCAGAAAGTGAGTATGTCTCGGCCATCTAAAGCAGACCAAGAAGTACGCCCCCCCAAAAGTGTAGTGAAATATAAGGAAAAAATCCTTATATACTAAAAGAAAGAAAAAGATCCAGCCTAACAATTAAGTTTGTTATCTCCCTTTTATTCATTAAACACGAAACTCAGTCAACTAAACATTTTAAAATGTATCAGAAATATCACTGACTGGCGCTGAGGTGGCGCAGTGGTTAAATGCAGCACTGCAGGCTACTTCAGCTGACTGCAGTTCTGTAGTTCGGCTGTTCAAATCTCACCGGCTCAGGGTTGACTCAGCCTTCCATCCTTCCGAGGTGGGTGAAATGAGGACCCGGATTGTTGTTGGGGGCAATATGCTGACTCTGTAAACCGCTTAGAGAGGGCTGAAAGCCCTATGAAGCGGTATATAAGTCTAACTGCTATTGCTATTGCTATTGATACGGGTTGCTGCCAGCATTCTAAGTCTCAACCAAGTACATTCTTAAAATATACAATGTTCCGAGCAATGCAGTTTTTTTGCAGTTTTGCTGGTGTTTGTGGCCCTGTTCTGGACCACAAGACACCAAACACCAAAGTGATAACCTGTGTGCCACAGTATCAAGGCACAAATGCCACTCCCTCTCCCAAACGCACCATATCAATCCAAATATATCAGGACCAAAGGCTGGCATCACAATGTCCCAACGCACACTTAGTAAGTTGGTATGAACTCCTTTCCTTGTGGACCTCTATGGATTTCCCCATTAAGTGCTGATTGGCAGTGCAGAAGAATCATGTGGGGTGGGTGAAATGGGCACTGTAGGGAACACAATGGGTCCGTCCAGAGTCAGGGCATCTGCAGAAGCTCAAATTGATGCACCAAAGTATCCTGTTCCATTCTTACAGTCACTAGAGTAGTGTTTCTCAACCTTGGTCACTTGAAGATGTCTGGACTTCAACTCCCAGAATTCCCCAGCCAGCATTCGCTGGCTGGGGAATTCTGAGAATTGAAGTCCAGACATCTTCAAGTGGCCAAGGTTGAGAAACACTGCACTAGAGGATCCTAATCAACTGGAATGTGACTTATGGTCTTGCAATTTGTTTACAAAAAAAAAGAAAAGCTTCACAGGGGGCAGAGTTTACACTAGTAAAAATCTGCTATACAACTTTCTAACCTTTCTCTTACTTCTTTCCTAGGTCCATGATCAGCCACTGACTTTAGAAACCTGATTTTGGGGTTTACAATCCATTCAGGGAGTCCAAGTAAGGATATCAATGGTCCTGTCCTTCTTGTACAATCCTCTTCAGTTGGATGGTTACTTTATCACTTCTTGTGATAAAGCCATCATATGGACACGGTGGCTCAGTGGCTAAGACGCTGAGCTTGTCGATCAGAAAGGTCGGCAGTTCGAATCCCTAGTGCTGCGTAACGGAGTGAGCTCGTGTTTCTTGTCCCAGCTTCTGCCAACCTAGCAGTTTGAAAGTATGTAAAAATCCAAGTAGAAAAAATAGAAACCACCTTTGGTGGGAAGGTAACAGCATTCTGTGTGCCTCCGATGTTTAGTCATGCCAGCCACATGGCCACGGAGATGTCTTTGGACAGTGCTGGCTCTTCGGCTTTGAAACAGAGATGAGCACTGCCCCCTAGAGCTGGGAATGACTAGCACATATGTGTGAGGGGAACCTTTGCCTTTTACCTTTACCTTTATGATAAATCTATACTATTTAGCCCATTCAAATGTTTGTGTTATGCTTGGCCTTGTCTACTGTACAGTATAAGAATGGCTGAATTTACAATATCTTTGACAACGAATGAAATATGGGTATAAGTATAATCTTTATTGTCATTGTACAGGAGACCGCCTGCTGCCAATTACCTCCCAAAGACCCATTAGATCACACAGGGTTGGCCTCCTCCGGGTTCCGTCTACTAGCCAATGTCATCTGGCTACTACTCAGGGGAGGGCCTTCTCTGTGGCGGCTCCGGCCCTGTGTAATGAGCTCCCCGCAGAGATTCGGACCCTCACCTCTCTCCAGGCCTTCCGAAAAGCCGTTAAAACCTGGCTGTGTCAGCAGGCCTGGGGTCGATGAGTTCCCTTCCCCTCTCGAATCGTGTGGCTGTTGGTCGTTTTAAATTCCCTGTACTTTTTGCTGTAGTTCTTGTGTTTCCCTTCCCCTCCTTTGGGTTTGTGCACCACCCTGAGTCCCGCTGGGAATAGGGTGGCATATAAATAAAATGAACCTTGAACCTTGAACTTAAATACAATGAAATTGGTTGAAAAAAATAAGATGAATTGTTGGCCACATTGCTCTCAATGCCATCGACTACTTACGTGGTTCTTAGATAGAGCAATTTTCACCCTGAATGACTCACAGAATAGAAGTAAAAGGAAGAGGAATAAAAATGAAAGGTCAATCCAGCTGCGTCTTCTTCGCTTGTTTGGGGAAAGAACTAGGCAATTCTTTCCAAGGTTTCATGGGATAAAAGTTTGCTCCAATTGCACAGAATTTTGGGTTGGCAAATTGGCCGAGATTTTAGATCTCATATAAACCACTAGATACGCACGGAAGGGAAATGAAGATCCAAAATGAAGCTGGAGGAAGAAAAGTCCTTTTATATCACCGTGCTATTTATGCTTTATTACATCCTTAACTTACACTCTGCGTGGAAGATTTCTTGCCCTCAAACACTCACCCGGCAACGAAGAAATGTATTCTCCGCCGTAAATAGCATAGAATGAAACATTATGCCAAGCTGCATTAGGCAACAGGAAGTTGGTTTTTATAAAAATAGGGATTTGAGTGTGGGAACAACACCCACGTTCTGATAGAGTTTCACTGAAAATGTACCGTGTGTAAGCCTTGCTTCTCCAGCTGACTTCCAGCTCATAGGCATTTCTTTCCTAGCCGGCTGAGTTCTTGCTGATCTAAAAACATCCTCCTTCCGTTTTGCACATATGTACATAGAGAAAGACTTGAACAGTTGCTTTCTGATAGATATAGAAAAAGCAAGTGGGTTTTGCAGTTGATCATCATAGGAGTATTTGAGTATTTGAGTATTTGAAAATTTATTTATAGGCCGCCCTTTTCCCTGGGGGGACTCAGGGCGGCTTACAACTCAAAGGGAGGGGGATACAGACAATAACACATAAGGACAATACATAATTAAAAATAGAACACAACATTCATACCATTCGGGTGGGGGTGAGTTACATTCTTTAACCCCAGGCCTGACAGGATAGCCAGATTTTAAGGGCTGTGCGGAAGGTCTGGAGGGTGGTGAGGGTGCGAATCTCCACGGGGAGATCGTTCCAAAGGGTCGGAGCTACTACTGAGAAGGCTCTCCTCCGTGTGGTTGCCAGTCGACACTGACTGGCAGATGGGACTCGGAGGAGGCCTAATCTATGTGATCTAATGGGTCGCGAGGAGGTGATTGGCAGGAGGCGGTCTCTCAAGTACCCAGATCCACTACCATGAAGGGCTTTATGGGTGGTAAGTAGCACCTTGAAGCGTATCCGGAGATCGACAGGTAGCCAGCGCAGCTCGCGGAGGATGGGTGTTATGTGGGTGTACCGAGGTGCACGCACGATCGCTCGCGCGGCCGCATTCTGGAATCATTTAAGGCAGTGTTTCTCAACCTTGGTAACTTGAAGTCCTGTGGACTTCAACTCCCAGAATTCCCCAGCCAGCTATGCTGGCTGGGGGATTCTGGGAGTTGAAGTCCACAGGACTTCCAGTTGTCAAGGTTGAGAAACACCGATTTAAAGGAATGGGCCAGAGGTGGTATTCTGCCGATTTTCCGCGGTTTGGGCGAACTGCTGGTGGCGGCAGCAGGAGACTCCGCCCACCCATCACAGACGCTCTCCACGCACACACGATCCCAGTTCCGAACCAGTAGCGAAGATTGAAGCATTTCATGTATGGAAAGGCCTAGACCTTTGATAACCAATTTTCTCCAACATTTGGGGCAAATGTACTGTCAAAAACACGTATACATGGGAAGCCTTTTTTTACTGAGAGTTAAGTGTTAACTAAAATATTCCCTAGACTCTAAGTCATATAAGACAATTTGTATTACGCGTTACAAATTGCATGATGGTTTAGAAACTTTACAAAGGAGATCTTAAAGACGGGAGGAGATTCACACGCCAAATACTTGCATTTCGATTAAATTTCCAAACTGAAATAGCAAAAATTTGTCTGCCTTGTTATAGTTCTTCACAGTTCTTCCTGTTATATGATCTCTAGGGGGAAAATCTATCCAAAAACTAACATAATTCCCAAATAACAGACATGGAGAAGGGTGGGGTGGGGAATCCTGTGATGCCCTTAAGAAAACCTACTGCTTGAATAAGAAACTATCCTCTTGTTTTTCATGCTATATCAGTTAAACTATTATTTAGTTTTCATTAGCTATGAGGTTATTATATCACAGAAATAAAAAGCAAATTTACAGCTCATTCTATTCTCTTCAACTTTCACTGCTTGCTTGCTTTCCTCCTTCCTTCCTTCCTTCCTTCCTTTTCTCTGTGTCCTTCCTTCCTTCCATCCATCCATCCATCTCTCTGTGTCCTTCTTTCCTTCCTTCCTTCCTTCCTTCCTTCCTTCCTTCCTTCCTTCCTTCCTTCCTTCCTTCCTTTTTCCTTACATTTCCAAAGGCAAAAACGATACCATTTTATTTATCAAGTGAGAAGAGATGCATATCAAACACTGTAGTGCAGCTACTTTGAGCCACATAAATCCTTAGCCTCTACCACATTTGAAATCTAAACCCAGTTCAGTTATAGTCCTAGATTAAATCCCCAGCATTTTTGCAGAAGGCTGATTAAGTCTCTTGTCGGAAAACCCATCCAATGACAGAATTCAGACAATGCCGTTAAGAAGGGCATGCAAGAGTCCCTGTTCTAGGGAATGACTCCGGAAGCAGGGAGAATGTCCATTTTGATTCCATAGCACACCAATCCAGAATCCTAGGAGCGTCCAAGCGGTTTTCTGGAAATAAATCTTCCACAAGAGAAAGTAGTTTGCAATGTTCTAGAACAGGGTTATCAAACTTGAGACAACACATTGTCATCACATGCGTACCATAACTCCCCCCCTTCGCTGAACCAGGGGTGGGCGTGGCCAGCACATGACACATCCATCCCAAACGCCGCGAGTTTGACACTCCTGCTCTAGAACACTCTTTCCTGATATTTCCTGGAATGGGGAGTTTTGCACATAACAAATGATACACCAGATCAAAGAGATAATTGCTATATCATGCACAATACTAAGCTTGCTTAATTACTAAACTCCGTGAGGGCTTGATCCAGATTAAGACTTCCTGTTTAACCTAAAATTGAATGGAAGATTTTAAACTAGGGTTAGATGACGCATAATGATTATTAAATCACACATAAGAAGGTGAGCGTGCATATTAAAAAAAGGCAACGGGTGACCTGAAGCAGCTCTTTGGAGAGCAATCCTTAGACGCCAACTAAACCACAATGTTTGGGATATTCTGCGAGCTGTCAGCTTCATCAATCAAAAACAGGCAGATGGTGAATAGAGGGGCTTAGGATTTTGCCGGTGTCCTGGGTTGATGGGAGAGTTACAACAAAATGGTCTTTGTTTCAGTCAATTACAGTCCCTTCATATCTCCTAAGGCCTCTTCCTGGACTTCAATTGGAGAAAAGACTTGGAGGGGGAAACAGCTCTGCTTGCTGAGTCTTCTTAACATTCACACTAAATGCTACATGCAACTAAATGGCGAAACGGAGAGACACAATTTCTGCCTTGCCGGTAAAATAGAAAAGGAGGCAACAATGATTTGTGAAACTGACATTCCATCATGGAACTTAGAGTGGCATGAATGGGATTCTTCGGCAGACCCAAGTCAGGTTGGCTTCAGAAAAGCTATTGTATCCTTCTCCTTGGCCACTTGGTATTCCTGCCAAACAAAATAAGATTATTGAGTGGTAGGAATGAGTCTCACTTTTTTAAAAAAAAATGCAGATGTCATGTGGGGGAGGAATATAACCTGGTTTAGATCTGAAGGATGGGGTTGGGATCAATTTATCCCTTGTTTTTTTCCTCCAAAACATGATCTTCCCTCTCTATCTCTACTATTTCAGGATAGAAAAACTGTGTCTTCTGATGGGTCATTGTGTTGTCCACCCTTTCCAAAATCTCAATAAACTTGAATGAAGGCTAAGCCAAAAGCATGAATTCGGCCCACCCATCCAGTTCAGTGGTGGGATTCAAATTTTTCTACTACCAGTTCTGTGGGCATGGCTTGGTGGACGTGATGTGGCTTGGTGGGCATGGCAGGGGGAGGATATTGCAAAATCTCCATTCCCTCCGCACTCCAGGGGAAGGATACTGCAAAGACCCTATTCCCTCCTGATCAGCTGGGACTCGGGAGGCAGAGAATAGATGGGTTAATTAACTGGTTCTCCGAACTACTCAAATTTTCTGCTACAGGTTCTCCAGAACTGGTCAGAACCTGCTGAATTCCACCTTTGCCCCAGTTCCCCTCTTGAACAAGCAAGATTCCAGGTGAATCATCCAAGCGCATCTGTTGCATTCAGTGGGGACACATGTTTTGCAAGCAGATTTCCGGATCAATTCCTGGGGTCCTCATCTAAAGGGGTATAAACTGGGACAGACTTCTAAATTCCTTGGAAAGATGTTGTCCATCACTACTGATAGCAGATAAACAAGAAATCTGTCAGTCGGTAGATGTCAGATGGTGGATGGAGAGTTCTAGCACAGATGGAGAAGAAGGAATCATCCTATACTCTACTTGTGAGCATGATTCAGTAAGCATCTGGCGCTATCCATTCAGCATACAAGCCCTACTAGGTTGAAGCCAGATCAGATATGCTCCATTCACACAGACAGAATTTGTTGTAGCTGTTTTAAATGTTATGTTAAAATTCTTCCTAAGCTGAACACTTGCAGAAATTTTAGAGTGCTTGCATTATGTCATGTGAATATTGCTATTCTAAAAAGAGGGGTGTTTTTTTTGGGGGGGGGGGTTGCCTTCTTTCTTACCATTGAAATACTTTATCTAAAACAGTGTTTCTCAACCTTGGCGACTTTAAGTCCTGTGGACTTCAACTCCCAGAATTCCCCAGCCAGCTAACACTGATCTAAAATAACCATATTTAAAATGATAGTAATGCATTTATATGGGACACGATAGCTCAGTGGCTAAGACACTGAGCTTGTCGATCAGAAAGGTCGGCAGTTCGGCGGTTCGAATCCCTTGTGCCGCATAACAGAGTGAGCTCCCGTGACTTGTCCCAGCTTCTGCCAACCTAGCAGTTTGAAAGCATGTAAAAATGCAAGTAGAAAAATAGGAGCCACCTTTGGTGGGAAGGGAACAGCGTTCCGTGCGCCTTCAGCATTTAGTAATGCCAGCCACATGACCACGGAGACATCTTCGGACAGTGCTGTCTCTTCGGCTTTGAAACAGAGATGAGCACCATGCCCCTAGACTCATGAACGACTAGCACATATATGCGAGGGGAAATTTTACCTTTACCTTAATGCATTTATTACTTAATATTTCTTAATATGTCCCAATCAAGGTAGTTTGTGGACAATAAATCAGGGAAAAAGGTAAAGCAGGAAGAACAAGATAATAGTGAGCTGGGCAGCATACAAATTTAATAAATAAATACATGTACCATAGAGGACTCAGATATTCCTTGCGATCACTCAGAAAATTAGAAAGAAAAGATGTTATGGAAAAGATGGGTGGCTCAATCCATTGAGGTTCATCCCAGTTCTTATTTTTGCAAATGCATCAGGGCTAGCGTGATGAATTTAAAACTTTACATAAGCATCAGTTTGTGTCTCAATGCCCATTTCTCCAAAGGCATGCACATTTGTTTTCAATTTCTCTTATTGTACAGAGTTTTTACAATCATTTGTTCAAACACAATGCGTTTCTGTATATTATTTGCATGATACACATTCTAAAGATGAACCTCATTGCTAAATGTGAGAAATTTTGCATGATGTGTCAGTTCATTGGAAATGGGAACCAAATGGAGTTTTCCTCCATTCCTGTTTTGTAGGCCTTTTTCTTTTTTGCTTTACCCTTCTTATAAGTATTGCAGAAATGAAATATAAAATCCAAAAATTGGCTGTTTACCAAAGTACGTTATTGTAAATGTGTCTAAAAAGTTGGTCTCCCTTCTGCAATGCACTTATTATGTTACAGTAACTGTAAGAAAGCACCAAGATATTAGCTGGTGGTTTCATATACCGATATATTCATATATGAATTTTTTTAGTCAATAAAAAGCAAATGTACACCATTTATTAGACAACTCTATCAAGCCAGTATATTGGAAGAAAAATAAATAAGACAGAAGAAAATGTCATTTCAACTAAGTAGGTAAGGTAAAGGTTCCCCTTGCACATATGTGCTAGTCGTTCCCGATTCTAGGGGGCGGTGCTCATCTCTGTTTCAAAGCCGAAGAGCCAGCGCTATCCAAAGATATCTCTGTGGTCATGTGGCCGGCATGACTGAATGCCAAAGGTGCATGGATCGCTGTTACCTTTCCACCAAAGGTGGTCCCTATTTTTTACATGCTTTCAAACTGCTAGGTTGGCAGAAGTTGGGACAAGTAACGGGAGCTCACTCCGTTATGTGGTGCTAGGAATTCGAATCGCCAAACGGCCAACCTTCTGATCGACAAGTTCAGCATCTTAGCCACTGAGCCACCACATCCCTTTAGTAGAAATAAAGGGAAAACATTGTTCATTTTTGTTTTTCATTATTGAAAAAATATTTGTACAAAGGACTCACATCAGTTCCAACCTCCTCCAAAGGTGTAATATTTTATCTCAAAATATTGTTTGAATATATTAAAACATTTTGTGGTTGGGTGCCCTTTCCCTATAGATAAACACCAGATGTTATAAAAAGATATGAAGGAGGAAATGGCATACAGGTAAGACACACAGAGAGGACCGCAGCAGGGTGAACTAAATGGGTCAGTCTCGGTCAGATGAAACCATCACCATGCAGCCCTAATGCAAGCTCTCCCACTTTTGTGCATGCACTGCGAACTGTGCTGATGCTTAAAATAGCCAGAGCCAATGACCAAAAGTAGCTCTTAGCTTGTAGACGTCCGTCGTCATGTGCCTTAGAGATGCTTGTGCATACACCATCTGGATCTCTTGGGTGTGTCGCTTATGTCACCACAACCATGTGATTTGCTAAATTGCCTGTGCTATTTTACCTCATAATTGTCAGGGATCCAAGTAACACCCCCAACAAAAGAAGACTCTGAGGCTTGAGCGTCCTCAAAGTTCCATTTTATGAGAGATGTCATATTGGCACATCTGGGAAAACCCGCATCTGAAAGTTTCCAGGTTTTCCCCACCCAAAAGAAAGTTCCTGTCCCTTCCCAGCATCCACATGTCCATCACATGGCCCAATTAAGCACCGTCCCAACTGGAGATGCCTCCCAGTCACCCTACTCTAGGTGCAGGGCAGAATGTCCTTGACTCTCTGAGAAAGAATGTTATTTAGACTATATATCTCCCATATTCCATATAATCCCCCCTCTCATTTCCCCACAGCAATAAATGTGGCAGATCCGAAGGCCCAATGCAAAATATGGCTTCCAGGCCTGACAATAACTCTGGATAATGTCTAAATGAGGCGTTTTGTCCTGATGTTTGATTGCTGTCTTCTCTCCTGTTCACTGGTCCCGGAGATGGAATCTGAATCCCCAAATTCCCCTCAGTTGTTAGTATTGGGCTCAGTTCTGAGAAACGTCTGCCCGGGGACTCGTGCAGGCCTTACTGAAGAACATACCACAGAGAAAGTCCGATAGGCAGTCAATCAACTCTGGAATAAAAAACAAACATTGCTGCATGCATCAGCAGCTTCTGCGGCAAAAACCAACCACATGTTAAAAGCATCATGTGTGACTCCGGCTATGGAATGCAACCCCTTTCCCCAACCCACCCCTTTCCCCTCCTCCGAAAGCCGAAATGGACTCTTTTGCAAAGAGCTTATAAAGTGTGCGACTTGAAACTGAGGTCCTCCACATCTTGCTAATAGACTGGCTAGATACACAAACAGTTTCTTTCAGGCCTTCGGTTTCTATTACGCTGGTTCATGTTTCAGCAGGCAAACTGGCCTCTACGTTGATGTTTTCAGCCAGAGCAGTAAGTGGAGGCATGCATTTTGCAGTTCCAGACGTCGTTCCAGACCAGATGTGGGGCCTTCATTTGTTAGTATGGCGGTGTTGTCTGCTGACCCTCGGTCACCTCACGTCTAGCGAAAGATTGACTGCCTTGCATTTCATACAATAAATTATATATGAGAGGACAGCAGAATTTCGAAATTAATTCAAGATTCATCTCGGGCTGACTTGCACATAGAGCAGTGTGGTGAGGAGATGAAAAACGGATACGTCACCACAACCGCCGTCACCACAACAACAAAATCAGAAAGGAAGGAGCCAACGGACACTCATTTTTTCAAAAGGATTATCACTAGCCTTCTAATTAATCCATTATTATTATTATTCTGAAACTTTCCCCAAGCTGGATCACTCTCACTAAAGCAAAAAAAAAAAAAAAGTGCATGTTTGTCTGTGTGTCTGTGTGTGTGTTTGTGTGTGTGTTTTCAGTCAGCAAATACAAGCCTTAGTTCTAGGAAGAAGAAAAGATGAGGGAGGCTCCAGTCTTCGTGGACTGAATGCAAGAGGAAAAATGAACACAGCAGTCATCGCTTTGAATCAGTTGTAGCTTTTATTTGTTTTTAAGGATTTAGTTAAATCTCATTAGAAAAGGGAGAAAGTCATGGAAAACTAAGGCAAAACAGCATATTCATTTGAAGATTTGCTCAAACAAAATGGCAGCACAGTGTGTTCGAATTATTAAATGCAATTTGAAAAAAAAAATGCAATTCTGGACACGTAACTCTTTTTGATTAATCAAAACAACACAGATGGGTAGGAAAACTGCTTAACAATCTTTATCCAGGATAAGACAAAGCAGGATTCTTCTGTGAGAAAGAGCATCAGGCTCTCATGGAACCAGGATATGGTCAGGATATGTTCAAAAAAGTCAATATGGTAGCCCTAGCAATGTGGCAAAAGCTCTGGGTGTTAAATAAAGAAAATGGGGGGCATCATTTATTCCATCCAGGTGCCTCCAGGTATTCTGAACTACAAGTCTCAAAGAATAGGGCTCCTGGCTGTAGGAGAAAACAGGGCCATGAATGACAAACGTTATAGAGAGAATGAATATTGAGGAAGCATCTCTCTAGAAAGAGAGGTCATCAGGCAAGAGACCAGCTGTCAAACAGGGAAATCTCAGGCATACGTAGGTAAAATACCAGTTGAGCTGTTGAAAGCTTCAAGAGAAGAGACACTTTATGTGCTAACAGATCTGTATCTATCTATATGTATACAAGCGTGCAAGAGGTTAGAAAGATGAAAGAGAAGGGAGATACTCCAAAATGTGTAAATGGCTGAGCCATTCACAGAATACCTTATATCAGTGTTTCTCAACCTTGGCGACTTTAAGTCCCGTGGACTTCAACTCCCAGAATTCCCCAGCCAGCTATCCACGGGACTTAAAGTCGCCAAGGTTGAGAAACACTGCCTTATATTCAATGAGTTTTTTCTCACACTCTTGCAGAGAAGAATAAAGCCATGCTTAGGTGGCCAAATGTTCAATGCAGTCAGATTTTAGAAAAAGCCAGAGGTGTGTTCCTAACCATGATGACACCAGAACGACGCAATGTGAGTCAGGAATTCAGAGGAAGACCTGGCCATTCTCCCAGGCTTTAGGCTAGGTGGCTGCAGCCCCCCGGTTAGCAAGTTTATTTCTTGTGTTGTTCATTCATTTTTACCATCTTGTTCTTCATCCTTTTCTCCCCTTATTCATACGATATTTTATTCTGTCTGTTGTACTAGGCAGTCACACCTCTCCCAAATTTAATATTTCACAGGTGCAGAGCGAAAACCCAAAGTTTTTGATGACTTTCTTCCTGTCACTTCCACCTCAGTTGAGGATCATTCTTCTCCCTTTTTTTCACCTAAACACTTGTCACAAAGAGGCTTTTTCAAGAGGCAACTGGACTTTCTTGTTTTCCTTGGAAGATGTTTTGCTTCTCATCCTAGAAGCTTCTTCCACTCTTCAGAAAGTCTTCAAAGGAAAAAAAGATGTCCAGTTGCCTCTTGAAAAAGCACCTTTGGGACAACTAGGACCTGGATGAGTGAGAATCTCCACAGGTATTTTACTTTCCACTTTTGCGTCCCATTTTGGTTCTCTTTATGTTCAACAGCTGCTCTCTCCACTAACTATTTCATTTGTTATAGGAAATAAAATATGTATAACTCAGATTGCATTGACTTCAATATACATTTCCCCCTCACCAAGACTTTACTCCTGTAAAGAATGACTCACGCATCATTCCTCAAAACAGATGCAATCTGGCTAACACTGTAAAATTGTTCCTATGAGTCATGTTTTAGCAGCTGAAATGCCATACTCCTACTTGGAGGAGAGGTGCAAGTTAATGTGGTAACGTCGTATGCAGAGACTGTCCTTTCAAAACAGTCTAAATTCTACCAGATCGTCCACCAGGGTAGTTAAAAACCCATAAATGCTAAACATCAGATCTGGTAAACAAATAGTACAGATTAAAACAATCATTGGAAATAATTGAAAAGTGAGCAACTAAGGCAGGGCTATCAAACTTTCAGCCTACAGGCCAGATACATCACGTACTGGCCATGTACTGGTCTAGTTTAGCAAAGGGGGGAAAGTCCCAAAACGTCATGTGATGCCACCGTGATGACATGACTTTGACACCTCTGAACTAATAGCAATAGCAATAGCAGTTAGACTTATATACCGCTTCATAGGGCTTTCAGCCCTCTCTAAGCGGTTTACAGAGTCAGCATATTGCCCCCACAGTCTGGGTCCTCATTTTACCCACCTCGGAAGGATGGAAGGCTGAGTCAACCTTGAGCCGGTGAGATTTGAACCGCTGAGCTGCAGCTAACAGTCAGCTGAAGTGGCCTGCAGTACTGCACCCTAACCACTGTGCCACCTCGGTTCTAAGTCATATCAAACACTGATAGAAGCAGATGGTATAGGAAAAATGGCTATTTATCTGCAGGTCTTAAAGGAAAGTCCCAGCCTTTATGTTAAGGTTACTATCCAACAATCTTAGTACAGAAATATGGGGGGGGGGGGTTCCTTCTTCTTAAGTACTTGCCATTACATCCCTAAATTATGTGAGTTTCTACTTGCTGTCCATAGTATCTTAGTCTCCAAATCCATAAACCAAATATTTAAGTTTTGTTACACGTTAAAAATGAAAATTCATTACCCTTATAGTTGTTGACATTTAAAGGCCTTTATTATTATGCATAATCTTGTTTGCCTTCTGTTCTAAAATACATCTCTTCTTTACTCTTCCAACATGCTATCTTTATTCTCATTTAAAAAAAAAAAACTTTACTTCTTCACTATCACTGATATAATTCACCAAGCATTGCGGGCTCATCTGATTGTTGTCTTAATATCAACCTGGGCATTTTATTTTCCAGTAGTACTTCCTTAATGAGCCCTTTGATTTCTTCTTTACGTTCATCTAATGGAAGAGTAGTTTCCTGCATAGCTAACTTAATTAGTATTTTAATGTCCAACGTTCATTCCGGTTATCATCTTTTCCAATCTTTCCAATCTTGTAATATATTTGCCATTTAAGCCAAACAGATATGGAAATGACATGCTTCATTGTTTCACTCCCTCCCCAATTCTAAATCCCTGCTTCTCCTAATTCAGCTTTGACAGTAGCTGCGTGTTCACTGTAAAGACTCTTCAGAAGAATGACCATACATTCTAGAACACCCTTTGGTATTAAATATCTTCCATATTCTAGCATGAATGACAAGTAGAGGCTTCGCTGTAAGCAAGGAAGGAAAAGTCAGGCTCCACCTCCTTTTCATGTCTTAGTTTATTCCTTATTTATTACATTTATATGTCCCCTTACTCGCTTTCATGGTCATTATATATAAGCTATCTGATTATAGTTTCTCTGCCCATAAGCTTCAGCAAGAGGAGAGCAAGTGGTAGAACATGACACATCCTGTGCTTTATGGGCTTGTATGCAACCCCAGTACAAAAGAGTGGGGTTTGAGGGTGGGAGCCACCCAGATCACAGGGCCAACCTCATTCCAGCGTGCAAGTGATGTGTGTGTGTGTGTTCATTCTATGTATTTTACATATTATATAATACTTTAAAGCCTCCATTTAAACAGGTGATTTGGATGAAGGGGAATGTAGATTCAATGACTACTAAATTCTAAAATATTTCACTGGCCTCAATTGACATCAGTTGAGTAATGGTGCAAATTTCCTGAAAGAACAATGTTGTATCTCAGTGTCCACCCAAACCAAGGTCTGTTAAACCAAGACTTGACTCTATAAATAAAGTTTCTCTAGCCATATAAATACTCATGCGGTTATCTGTGTTAGAGCCCACCCTTTTATAAAATACTTGTTCATGGTCATATTATGGATACTGTACAATGACTTTTGTATGTCCAGTGGTGGCCTTGCACTAGCGGAAAGCATTCTACACCTACAAGGAAAGGACTACTCCACTTTCCCCAATCGAATCCTCTGGTGATTGAATATTAAGTTTAACCATTAAAGAGTCATTTCTGCCAGATCCTGAAAAATGATCCTAGTAACAAAAGGGCCTCCTCAAGTCCTGGAATAAATTCAGTAGTGGGTTGCAGGCGGTATGCTCCGGTATGGGCGTGCCAGAGCCTGCCAGGAGCACTGGGTACTGCTCTGGTATGGTGCTCTGGAGGGTCCACCTGCCTGCCCTCATTCCTTACCTGTCTTTAAAGTCTTTGGCTCTTCCGTGCATACGCACTCCACATACAGTGTCTGCGCACTGCTCTGCCGAGCAGCTGGAGAATCACAGAGGCTCATGGAAGTGTCGCTAGACAGCAAGATGCATGCATGCGCTGTGCGTGTCCATGTGGGCGACGCCGGGCCTGTTCCAACCATACTGGTTGGAACAGGATCCGGAACCCACCACTAAATAAATTATGAAATTAACAGTGTCTCTTGAAAACTTTTCAAGATTGGCCTTCAGCAATGATATATGCATAATGATGTCACTTGCTATACATCTTAATAATAGATCAGTATTCAGTCTGGCTTTAGATATATATGTTTTAGCATTTAAATGCCGCTGTTATTCATCTGGAACTATTTCAATGCTTTCTTTTCTGTTGTTCCTTTGATTTCTTTGGTGATTGATTACACTTGTTGCATATCCTGCTCTTTTTTATTGTTTGAAAAATGTAGAAAGTCAACATATTCAGATGTGGCTCTCTAGAAATGTATCAGGGCTCATTCTGAGTTTTCTGAATTTATTCAGTGGCAACACCGAGCAGACAATCGAGAATTAATGCATAGGCTTAGCATGGTGTCAAGACAGTATTCTGCATTTTTTTCCAAAAGTTATTATGTAAAACAAGTTTTTCTTGTGGATTCCTCCTCTGTCCCCAAGTACACTGTTTGTGAAATTCTCACAGCTATGACTGAGGCCACCTGGGGATTGAGATAGAAAAGCAGATGCCCCTTTACAGAACCTGCAACAAAATTGTTTAGGAATTTAGGGGACCAATAGAAGAGATTGTCAGAGTTGAACTGTGGAAGTGCATGATTCTCTCTGAGCTTGGTTGTTTCTGCTTACAGACATTTAGTCACCAGGCTAGATAACATCACCAGTGCTACTGAGTGCTGAGCTTGCTCCCTCCCTGTGTATATAGAGTAGCTTGCCCTGTCAGTATTGGTAGGAGGGTTATTTTCTTGAGAAAGTCACATCCACACCAAAACTGGCAGGGCAAGCCATTTATATATATCGTAAAGCCAACCCCACTCCTTTCCAGCACTGAAGATGTTACCTGTTCTGGTAATGAGACATCTGCGAGCATAAGAGCCGAGGTGGCGCAGTGGTTAGGGTGCAGTACTGCAGGCCACTTCAGCTGACTGTTATCTGCAGTTCAGCGGTTCTAATCTCACCGGCTCAAGGTTGACTCAGCCTTCCATCCTTCCAAGGTGGGTAAAATGAGGACCTGGATTGTTGTTGGGGGCGATATGCTGACTCTGTAAACCGCTTAGAGAGGGCTAAAAGCCCTATGAAGCGGTATATAAGTCGAACTGCTATTGCTATTGGTATTGCTATACAACCAAGCTCAGAGAATGCGTCCCCACAGTTAGGGGACAGGTCTCAGCCCAGGAAGACTATAAACGCTTCTTTCTTTCCATTCAGTTGTGACAATTCTTCACGGCTGCCTGGATAAGTCCCTTGGTTTTCCTTGCAAAACTTCTCAGAAGTCTTTTTTTTTTGCCATTGCCTTCTTCCTAGGGCTGAGAAAGAGGGACTGGCCCACTGTCACCCAACTGGTTTTGGAGTAGAATTCACAGTCTCCTGGTTTTTAACCAAATAATTTAACCGCTACATTAAACTGTGTTTAATGCTATCCAAGAACAGAAACCTGCATGTGTATGTACACATGTGCTCACGTACATATCAAAGGTGGGTTCCTACCAGTTCGCACCTATTCGGTAGAACCGGTTCATCAAATCTACCAAACTGGTTAGAAGAGGTTCCACCAGTGGACCCGGAAAGCAGGCCACACCTACAGAAGAGGCTCCAAAATTTTTTTGAAACCCACCACTGGTCCTTGGATATGATTATTCTACACTATCATGCTCCTATTTATAAAACTCACTGCCTCTGTGAAAGGTAAGGATGACTACTGCGTTTGTGGTGCAATCAGAAGATTTCGTGTGTTGAAGTTGTTTTAACGCAAACCAAAGATGCCTTTTAAAAAACGAGTTTACATCATATTTTTATGCATGCCAGTGCTGGGTGTGAAGTAATTTAAGATGGTTCTGACAAGTGTCGTCGGCATCTTCATATCCGGTCACATGGGTGGCAAGCCACTCCCACAAAGGAGGCCACACCCACAGAGTAGGTTCGAACAATTTTTGAAACCCACCACTAGTACATATGTACACACGCACACACAAATTACCTGGCAAACATATTTTTCTAAAAACCCAGAAAGCTACCATTATTCTCCGAACGGGATAACATTCATGGCACATTAAAAATACATTATGAGTGCAGGAAGCAAACTGAAGACAGCCGCAGAGAGATTGGGCTGAGATTTACGAGGATTGCTAGCATGAAACCCAGCCGGGATCCTCTCCAAAGTGTAGACCTACATTAAAGAAACCTTTGGACAGGTGTTGTAATCTCTCTCCTCCTCCTCGACTTATTTACTTCCCAGAAACAAACGCAAAGGAATCCTGGGAAAATCTGAGAGCCCCAGGACCCTGATGTGGAAACCAGTTCAAGTAAAGAGAGGAAGAGAAAAATCTGCTTGTCAGATTGGCCTGGTTACTATGCAGGGGGAGGGGGTGAAATTCTAGGTAGCATTTCAAGTGTATCAAAATACAGTTGAAAGACCAGAGGTTAATTATACAGGCATGGCAGTGGGAGCCCCATTATTCTAATGCTCCTGGAAAGCACCACGGAGCATATGGACCGAATGAAAGACCTCTGTGTGGGTAATAGGTTCTGCATGGGGAAAAGGTGAAGGAGCAAGGGATCTCTTGTGTAGGAGAGGCATGGAAGGAGGGGGAGAGGGATGATTTAACTACTCAATGGCCGACTTTATGCAGAACAACTAACATAAGGTGCCCAGTACATTAAACAGCAGCACGCCAGACTGTCCTTCCCTACGCCCGATTTATGACCATTCATACAGACAACTATTTTGGTCAATATGGCGACAAATTATTAATGAAGGGTTTGCCTTTGTACTAGAACAAGTTAAAACCTTTAGTTTCCCCCACTTTGATGTCGGGCTTGATGTAGCTACTTTTAGGCCAGATATCTTTGTACAGAATCTGAGCATATTTCATTTGGAGGGTTGTCTTAGACACAGGAGGAAGCAGAGTAACCGAGACATGGAGGGTGACCTACTGGAAGAGGTCAAGGACAACCTTGAACACAGGGAGAAGCAAAGTACAAAGTAAATAAATTAAAGGCATCAACTAAGTTTCGTTTGAGGACTAAGTTCCCAGTTGTGTATCTTTTATATATTGAGTAGCAATAGCAATAGCAGTTAGACTTATATACCGCTTCCTAGGGCTTTCAGCCCTCTCTAAGCAGTTTACAGAGTCAGCATATCGCCCCCCACAGTCTGGGTCCTCATTTCACCCACCTCGGAAGGATGGAAGGCTGAGTCAACCTTGAGTCGGTGAGATTTGAACAGCCGAACTGCAGAACTGCAGTCAGCTGAAGTAGCCTGCAGTGCTGCATTTAATCACTGCGCCACCTGGGCTCTCGAGCAGAGCTGGCTGGAGAATTCTGGCAGTTGAAGTCCACAAGTCTTAAAATTGCCAAGTTTGGGAACCACTGGGATAGCGATGGATTGAGAGTTTATCTTTTATTATTTTGGGGACTTCTGTGCTTTTGGGTTGGTTGCAAAGCTTTTATTGATTTCATTATTTAGTAGTTTGTTACCCAGAGTCACAAAAGGACTGAGTGTTTTTCTAAATGTAAGTCAATCAATCAATCAATCAATAGCCATGCCTCCCCTGGGATTCAGAAGGTAGCAAACTATCCGTCTTAGTAGCCATTGATAACATGGTCCTTCACAAAACTCTCCAGGCTCCCTTTAAAATGATCCAAATTGGCTGCATTAACAAAATGGTTGGCAGAAAATTCCACAGTGTATGTGAAATATATATAAAAAAAGCATATTTTCTGTCTCCACATTATGGATGTTAATCATAATGTCATATATCACTATCATAAACATTAATGAGCCCAAATTATAATTTTTCCTTGTAGGGGATCTGCTTTATTCCTTTAATTTCATTTTATTTGATAAGGTACAGTGACCAACAGTCTACACAATACATACATTTCTAAAAGAAAATAATCACATCAGCAGTTCTATTTCCAGTTCTTTCTAATGATTCTGAGCATGAAATTTCTATTTTTATAGCAGCTGCAAATTTATTTGACAGTATTACATTTACCCCTTAATGCCCAGTGTATTACAGGACCTTTTTTTCTGATCAATCACTGCTAAATTAGATCCCATTAATATATTAGAGGTTGATAGATCTGTTTGTGTCAACACATATCAGTTTACACTTGTTTTTATTTTAATTCTGAAGACCAAACTCAATTTAAAAGCATTCCTGACAGAAGTCTTCATAAAGTCATTTTGTTTTTACAAAATCCAGGTGTCTGTAGAATTGAATATATTCCTACTGGGTCCTAACTCCAGGTCATCCATATATAAATTAAAACCCATGAGGGACTCTACCACGCAAATCTCAACATTGTGAGAATTGTCCATTTTTTTCTCAACTAGTAGCTGATCCAGAGAGAACGTTTCCTCCTGTTCCACAGTAAGATGAATTCACTCAGGAGTTTTTGGTGAGCAACTTTCTCCAAGGCCTTGCCCAAGAATATAAAATCTTGTAGACCACCCTTACCTTCATGCTTATTGAAACATGCAAAAAAAGTCTAGAAGTCTAATCTTATTCTAGATCAGTGGTAGTCAACCTTTTTCTACCTGCCGCCCACTAATGGATCTTTCTTGATGGAAAAATTTCCTTACCGCCCACCAGTTTTTGCGCAAGTGCGGAACATGAGCATATTTCTTTTTTTCAGACATGGCTTCTAAATTTGTTTCACAATTTAACAACTACTTTTACTCTTATGTTTTGATCTGCACTCCACACAGTGCTTTTTTCCCTCCTCTTTTCCCTTTTATTACGAACACCAAAAACAATGCCAATTTTGCCAATTTTTATTAAGAGTCACCATCAAAACAAAATTCCTTTTCCTGCCTTCTTCTTCTTTACCTTTCTTATAGTATTTCACTATATCAAGGATCTCTTTTTCCCTTTTTTATTTTCTCCTTCTTCTTCCTTTACTTATTTCTTTCTTTTATTTTATAAGATAACAAAACTTAATTTATGAGCCAGACTAAACACTTCTTACTCTCCTCCTTTATTTTATACCCCTTTCTCTATTGTTCTTCCCTTTTTTTGTTAATTTTTTTTTATCTTCTCCTTTTTATCTCCTTTTTTTTACCTTCCTTGGGGCAATGTACAGAAGTAAGGCTGAGCTAGTTAGCCCACTTATTATTATTAGCCAACAACAATTCCCTCCTGCCTATAACTTTTCTTTCTCCTATTTTGCAACTGCTCTGCTCCGCTTTATTTTACAAGATAACAAAACTTATCTGCCTGTCCCTGCTATCAGTTTCCACTCCTCCCCTTCCTCTTCCCACGTGTTTACTTGTTTGCGTGCACACACACGTTGGTTTATTGATGTGTGCACTCGCGCTTGCCCACTCGCTCAAAAGGAGGTTTTAACCTCCGAAGTCCCTAACGCCCACCTGGAATCCCAAAACGCCCACTATTGGGCAGTAGGGACCAGGTTGACGACCCATGTTCTAGACTATCTATATATAGATATAGACTCTCTATAAGGAGAGTCTTTTCTCCATAACTGAAGTTGAACCTGCCAGCCTATAGTTTTCTTTATTGTCTTTTGATTCTGCTCTAAATGTACCATAAGTAGCAATATTGGAAGGTCTGATATTTTTACTTTCGCAGTGTTACTGAACTAGCAGTCACCATGGGACATCATAAATGTTATAAAACAGCATCCTTGTGATCTGGCAGCACAAGTTGTCCAATGTCCTATAAGGCTCCTTCAGCATTTGAATACAATGGTATTGACATTATTCCAAAGACAATTGCTTTAGGGAACCCAAATCTCCCATTTCAAGAGTTTTCCTTTTTAAAAAAAAACTGAAAATGTAGTCATTCTTAAGGTGACTTCAATACTGATTAATGAACTGGTGAGGCATCCAGTTTTAGAGGTGGCTGAAATAAAGCTGAAGACTGATCATTCCCAGGGCTTTTTGTCACCTCTATACTAGCACACACAGCTAAGAACAAAATCTGAAAATCCAAGAAGGGAGATTGCTAGGGGATATCTGAGTCACACTGCTTAGCTGTCAGCATTAAATCAAAAGAAAGAGCATTAAGGCTACTGAGTGATGTCACTTATGTCTGGAGGCCGACACCGGGCCCAGAAGTTTTCAAGCATGCCTTCAGTCTCCAACTGCAACAACAACAACAACAACAACAACAACAACAACAAAACTAAACATGGAACACTCGAACGAATTCAGTAAGAATAGTCTTGCCTTCTGAAGGGAATCTGACAACTGATAAACTCTTCCGAGCCAAGGTAGTGCAGTGGTTAGGGTGCAGTACTGCAGGCTACTTCAGCTGACTGTTATCTGCAGTTCAGCGGTTCTAATCTCACCGGCTCAAGGTTGACTCAGCCTTCCATCCTTCCGAGGTGGGTAAAATGAGAACCCGGATTGTTGTTGGGGGTGATATGCTGACTCTGTAAACCGCTTAGAGAGGGCTGAAAACCCTATGAAGCGGTATATTAGTCTAACTGCTATTGCTATTGCTATTCCTCTTATTCATAAATTTATCACAGCATGTCATAACAGCTGCAAAGAACAAGTTGTTGGTGGTTCAGGTATTTAACCCGAAGTCCATGTTCCACTTCAGGTAAAACATAGAGCAACTAAGTGTTGGGAGTTACTCAGAGTAAGCCTATAGATCAGTGGTGAAATTCAAATTATTCTACTACTGGTTCTGTGGGTATGGCTTGGTGGGCAAGATGTACTTAGTGGGTGTGGCTTGGTGGACGTGGCAGAAGAAGGATACTTCAAAATCTCCATTCCCACCCCACTCCAGGGCCTGCCAGAAGTAGCATTTTCCAGTTCTCCGAACCACTCAAAATTTCAGCTACCGGTTCTCCAGAACCTGTCAGAACCTGCTGGATTTCACCCCTGCTATATATAACAAAAAAAATGAGGGTAGAGAAATATTACATACATTTTGTTTAACTAGAGCAGAGATGGGAAACCCCTAGTTTTCTTGGGAAACCCTACTAGCCTGGTCAGTGGTGAAACATCCTGATAGTTTGATAAATTCTGGGAAAAGGGGTTGGAGCTCTTACCCCAATATGAGGTACTTCTAGTAATATACAAAGATGGAACATTCAACTGCTCTTTTCTTCCACAACCATTGCTAGTATAACTTGTGTTCTATGTCTTCTGTCATTATTATTGAGAACAATCTCAATGGAGGATACAAATATTTAATTTAATTCTACAATAGCGTTTCTTACGCTGTATGTGCTTTATACCCCTTGCAGGAGGAAATGGTTAAAATATTTGCATATTTACATGCACAGTTAAAGCATATTGTATATTGCCAGTTTCAAACAAACTCGTGGCTCTTGCAATAAAAGAGACTACTAAAAGTGCAATGCCCAAGGAAAAACTGGAACACTTCAAATATTCCTCTGGTTGATATGGTGTGTCATGCCATTGGAATATCTGCGGATCTGAGTTATGGTGGGCTCTATAGAGTCAATTGATCGCATAAAGCAATTAATAAAATGGTCCAATTTTTTAAAAAGATGCCCTTCCTTGAAAACAAATAACTGAAATGAAAATAAAGAAGTCAATTCATATTTGGGATACTCAGCTGTACTCAGTAAGTATGATTGAGTCTGTACTGTTAAGTGGCTGTATAAATAGAAGTAAGGCTGCAACTATGCCACCATAGTTGAGTATTCTATAGCTGGAATACTCTAGCTATATATACTTAGTAGTAATAGGACATTATTAATTGGGGAACTTGGATGCCACCTACTCAAAGCTTGAGCAGGCATTTGAACCATCTGAAAAATTACTTCTTAAAAGAGAAGGTAGAAGACACAACAAATATCTTTTCATGATCTGCAGAAGATATATTGATCTTCCTTTTCATTTAGATTCTCTATATGCAGAAGGGCTGGTGCGTTCCTATCCTACTATTCAAATGGCAAATCTACTTTTTGCAATTATGACTAGACTGTGTGGGTGGATGGAAAATGATCTGCCAGGAGGATCCAAATTTGAAATGGCTGGGATGGCTACACCCAAATGTGGTGTCCTCCAAAGATATCAGAAAAGGAACGAACAGAATTTCAGACCTTGGTGGGAGATCAGGCAAGGGGATAAAGGCTGACCCGAGGTATTGAGCACATATTATTCTGTATCGATTCAACTAAAGGAAAGGAAAGCAACTGGATGCCCTGTTGAATCCTAGCTTAACTCTGGGAATTAGAGATAGGAAAGAGACTTAACTATATCTGTGGGAAAGAAATCATATTAGGGGGCTTGGGGAAGCATGTGATTGTGACTCTTTCCCAGCCATCTAGCAATTGCTACATAAAGGTAAAGGTTGCCCTCATACATAGGTGCTAGTCATTCCCAACTCTAAGGGGCGGTGCTCATCTCCGTTTCAAAGCCGAAGAGCTAGCGCTGTCCAAAGACATATGGCCAGAATGATTACATACCGAATAGCAATAGCAGTTAGACTTATATACCGCTTCATAGGGCTTTCAGCCCTCTCTAAGCGGTTTACAGAGTCAGCATATTGTCCCCAACAACAATCCGGGTCCTCATTTCACCCACCTCGGAAGGATGGAAGGCTGAGTCAACCTTCAGCCGGTGAGATTAGAACTGCTGAACTGCAGATAACAGTCAGCTGAAGTGGCCTGCAGTACTGCACCCTAACCACTGCGCCACCTTGGCACATGGAACGCCGTTACTTTCCCACCAAAGGTGGTTCCTATTTTTTCTCCTTGCATTTTTTCATGCTTTTGGAACGCTAGTTGGTAGAAGCTGGGAAAAGTAATGGGAGCTCACTCACTACGGCACTAGGGATTCGAACCACTGAACTGCCAACCTTTCTGATTGACAAGCTCAGTGTTTTAGCCACTGAGCCACCGCATCCAACTGCTACCTATGGAAGCTTTATTCCTCTTGCACTGGATCCCTTGATATTTTGTTTTGCTTTTCTCCATATTCCAGGCAATACCTAATATAATGTAATATACCATGTGGCATCAGGACTATGTTCGTAGTAACAAATGACTTAGTCATTCCCTTCCAAACAATTATCCCACTTTGGACACTTCATATGAAGATTTAGCTCTCTGGAGAAGCCTGTAATGTTGGGAAAGCTGGAAGGAAAGGAAAGAAGAGATGGGAGGAAGGAAAGTGGGTGGATTAGAATAGGGGTGTCAAACTTGATTTCATCAGGGTTGTGTTTGATTTTTTTTTGGGGGGGGGTACATGACCAGGATGGGCATGGCCAGCTCAATGTCACTTGCCTGTGGTGGCCCAAGTATTCTGCCAGTGAAAATGGGATCCCAAGCTCCATTTTCAGCTGTAACAGCCTCCTGCAACCCTCATGCAGCCCTCCCGAGCTCCATTTCCACTGGCAGAAGGTTACAGGAGACCATCACAACTGAAAATGGAGCTTGGGACTCTGTTTTCTGTGGTAGTGGCACCACAGGCCAGTCCTTCCACTATTTCCAAGCTCCTGAGGGCCAGATCTAAGCACCCCATGGGCCAGAATCAGCCTACGGCCCTTAACACCCCTGGATTAGAGGGTCACTAGCAGTGGTGGGTTTCGAAAATTGTTGGAACCTACTCTGTGGGTGTGGCCTCCTTTGTGGGAGTGGCTTGCTGCCCATGTGACTGGATGGGAGTGACTTGGTGCCCATGTGACCGGATGGGAGTGGCTTGCCACCCATGTGACCGGATATGAAATTATGAATTAGTACTTAGGTCGGTCCAAGTGGCTATTCAGAAGTTAGTGGTTAGAAGCAATCGTAAAGCAAGATATGGAATTAAAACCAGAAATATTTTGTTGGCTATTTGAAAAGGAGTATAATATATATTTAATTTTACACATGTTAGCAGCTGCTGGAATTGTGTTTCCACAACAGTGGAAAAACAGAGCTATGTAAATGAATAAATATTACAATGTGCAGGAATAAATAAATTGACAATTAAAATCAAGAAGGCTTTGAATACTTTTTCACGTGGGATTGGTTTTAGCAATTGCCAACTAATGGAAACAGAAATTAGAAACCCAAAAGTATGAAAGAAAACACCAATTTAAGGAAAGGTCCCTAAAATGTATAAAGAAATATTACTAGATCATTATTAATGCGTAGATAACTGCAGGACATTACACACCCATCAGTGGTGGGTTTCAAAAATTTTTGGAACCTCTTCTGTAGGTGTGGCCTGCTTTCCGGGTCCACTGGTGGAACCCCTTCTAACCGGTTCGGTAGATTTGAGGAACCGGTTCTACCAAATAGGTACGAACTGGTAGGAACCCACTTCTGGTCACGAATATACTTCTTGATGGTGGTGGAGAGGGGAGGAATGAGGAAGCCCTGAAAGATCAGATTAGGGACATATCATCATGGAGAAAAATTATCCAGGTGGTTTGTAACAGTCAACAATGACTTAATAGTACATGTTAAACCAATCCACTAAGTAGATTTCTTTTATCTGTCAGGCAAAGGCTATATTTTGCCATCCCAAAACTGGGATGGCAAGATTGGGAATCTATCATGTCCCACTCCATTTCCTGTCTTAATAATTTATTTTCCCCTCTGCTAGGGCTAATATAGTTAAGAGTATGGAATCTGGACAGCCAAAGGACCATGGCAGAGAGATTCAAAAACCTCTTGCTGCCATCTGGCTGTCATTTGGATTTTTGTAGCCCGGGTATAGCAGACAAACTGTACGCATGGAAATCTATTTTTAAAAATCTGAAGAGCAGACTCAAAACTGCTACTGTCCCAGACAGAACTGAAAGGGAGTGATCCATCACCAGTCCTTTATGTCCTTTTTTCAACCACAATCTTCACATAAGTTGTATGTGGGCAAGAATACAAAGTCAGACGTTCCTGGGGAAGTTTAATTTTCACCAATTTTGGCTAGAACATTACTAAGTCTCGGGAGAAAATTCAACTAACTCCCTGATAAGTAGTTTACATGCCACGGGGAGTTAGTTTGAATAAACTGGACCTTTTAGCATTACACATTACTGAGAGCATTGTTCTTAGAGGAAACTGAATGCAGGTTCCATATTCATGACATTTCTTTTGACCAGGAAGTAATGGGGTGTGTCATTTACCAAAAAGAACTGGTTCATTTGCTATTTCAGTCACTCTGCAAGGCATTGCAGCTCAGGCAGCAGAACTTTACTTTATTGGTTATTTACTAAACACATTTATATAGCTGCCCAACACACACACAATAACCCAAGCCCACTGTGATCAACCATGGCTAATCCCAAAAAATAAATAATGATGAGCAGGATTTAGATCTGCTTAATATCTGGGTAAGATGACCAGCAGGAATCAGCCTCCTATTGAGAGATGCTTCAAAATTGGCAAGCAGAGCACAGAGACGGAGTAGTTTCATACAGAAGACGCGGAAACAAATTCTTGCTGAACTAAAACTCTCACTGGATGAGGGAGTGACACTTATCACAAACAAAGGTGGTATTCAGCCGGTTTGGACTGGTTCTGGTGTATCTGTAGTGGAAATTTTGAGTCATTCAGAGAACCAGCAAATACCACCTCCGGCTAGCTCCGCCTTCCCACCCCCGCTGTTCACTGTCCTCTATTCCCTTGTTTTTGGGCTCAGCTGATTCACGCGGAAGAGTGGATTGTCGCACCTCAGCAGAGCTGCAAAAAACTCCTTGGCTCACCAGCACTGATACCAAGGGTGGCTTTTGAGTGCTGCACCTGCATGCAAACCATGTGTTAGGTGCGCACACGCGCAAAGCCCATGTGTGCATGCAAAGCGCACTCTTATAGAACGGGTAGGAAAGTATTTGAAATTCCGCCACTGATCAAAACCTACTGCATAGGATTGCTGCGAAGGAGGACCACTGCTGGAAGCTCCTTGGAGAAAGAGTGAAACATGTCATAACAACCAAGAAGTAAATGATAATGAATTTGTTGTATTGAAAGTGTAACTCTTTTCAATCTCCAGGGATTCCTCTCAAACAGTCATAGGTTTCTCTTGCTCTTTCTTCCCCAGCTCTTCCTATAGACTTCTTGTGGCCTGCCAGGAGTGGCCAGCAGAGCTGGTAGCAGACTCAGACAGTGAGGAGGTTGGGCCACTCCTGGAGTCTGGGGAAGACAAGGGCTCTGTGTTGGAGGCAGAGATGGGGCCAGGGCCATCTGCCAGTTATCAGCTGCCTTCGGAGTCGGACATCAGTGGGGCAGAAGAACAGCTGGAGCCTGTTACCACTGCGTACATGCACAAAGCTGCCAGGTGAAGGGAACAGCTAAGGAACAAGTGTCAACTTGGGAGTAAAGGCAGAGGTGGATGGTGAATGGACCCACAAAATAATTTTATTTTGTGTTCCACATAATGACATCAGATATTTAAGTACCTCTCTCAAGAGTGAAAAAGAACGACCATTAGTGATGCTGTTCTATTCCAAAAGATATCTCATCTAATTTCAACAAGATGTAAACATCTGGAAGGTTTCATTTTTATTATCCATCTTCTAAAGCAAGCAAAGATGTTTTTGGTGCATAGTGCGGAAAGGAAACTGCTTACAGTAACTGATTTTCAGGACATCCCCTTCCCCCCCTGCCATAAATGTTTCAGACTGATACTATAAAACTGAAGTGGGGTTTAGAATGCTTGATATAGCTTGATGGAGCCTTCCAGCTGAAGTAGTTTTATGAACAGTAAAGTATCACCTGCCTTCTTGGACTTTCTTTCTTCTTTTCACCCTTTTGTTTCATTCTATTTTTGCACCTTCACTCCCCAGATGTGTAGAGGTCTCTGGCTGGTAGCTCAGCAGAAAGGCAACACCTGTGTCAAAGGCATTTTTGAACTGTTTGAACTTTACTCTACAGAACAGCAGAAAACATACACTATTCATCATCTGAAAATTGTTTGGAGAAAAATAAAAGCCTAAACTCTCACCCCTGGTAAAAAGATAATTATTTTAAAAGTCAGTCTCTGTGAACCTTTAGCCAGGACTAAGGTTAAACGATGGGGGTCTGAGTAGACATGCATAGGATTCTGTGTGAGAAACTATACAAAACTATTAGTTGTGTTGATAAATTTAGAGACATAATTTTAACTAAGGGGATGTTAGCTAAAACCACCCCTCTCTTTTTCTGAAAGAGATGTTGTTTCATAAGTTGTTTCTTCTTCTTCTTCTTCTTCTTCTTCTTCTTCTTCTTCTTCTTCCTCCTCCTCCTCCTCCTCCTCCTCCTCCTCCTCCTCCTCCTCCTCCTCCTCTTCCTCCTTTGACATCTAAGGCCATCTGGGAGTCAAGAGGACAATGTGATCAAAACCCCATGAACAACATTTGACTTTTTTTACAATCCTTCTCCATGGCCCTTTTCTTACCCCAATGACATATCATTCAATGATACCAGAACCTAGAAAGTGTGGCTATTACCATTAATAATAGTATTTAATACTTTTATATTAAAAGAAGGAGGAAGAAATAATTTCACAGAGCCGTCACCCCAGATATCTCAGAGAACACAGTTCTACACTTAATGTGTGCCGTTGAAATATGACCTCCTCTATTGTCACTTCTCCAAGCTATTCAGCAAGAAAACAGCAAATAATTGGCTTCTGTCATTTGTTCACTTTTATGAGCATTAGTATGTGCAGCTATTAACTACCTTCCTTGGGTGTTTTCTCCATAAAATTAGAGTCATAAAAGCTGATTTATACAAACAAGCCAAGTGACAGGCAACTGTTCTAAATCAAATAGAGTTGACAAAGGAAGTTTAAAATTACTAAAAATTAAACCTATGTTACAATCACAAAGATGCATTTTTATTCTATTTGAGTTTTCTTGCCCTATAGTTGCACTGATGCTTATTTTGGGGCTAAGGTGTGTAAATACTACTTAGCCCAAAAGATCAGGAAACTTTGAAGTCACAGGCAAGACTAAAATATGACCTTGATTTTTACTTCAAATATATATATATATATATATATATATATAGATAGATAGATAGATAGATAGATAGATAGATAGATAGATAGATAGAGATAGAGATAGAGATAGAGATAGAGATAGAGATAGAGATAGAGATAGAGATAGAGATAGAGATAGAGATAGAGATAGAGATAGATAGAGATAGAGATAGAGATAGAGATAGAGAGAGAGAGAGAGAGAGAGAGAGAGAGAGAGAGAGAGAGAGAGAGAGATCTCAGGAAACTATAACCAGTTTTAATTGGGGAAATAGGGAAGTAATTGAAGGGAGAATTAATAGGCTAACTATATCTAAGTTAAATTAAACTTCAGTCTTCTTGGCCCCATAAGCTTTTTCATAATGGCTCTTTTTTAATAATCTATATTGGTTATACATTATTTTTTAAAAAAATAAGACATACAAATACCAATGAAACTTTAAACATACAAACACCCCCCCCCCCACGGTGGCAGTCATTCACAGCCCAACATTTTTCTTCTTCTTCCTCATTGTTTAGTCTCTAACCAGCATCTTCTCGTTACAAAGTTCAGGGATCTATTACAATACCCATGTTCACTTTTAGTTCCCATTGTTAACAACTGCTGTTTAACTTTCCCCGTTTTAAGTCCCTGCTGTTCTCCTTGTCGCCCACATATACCATAGGTTCCAGCTAAGATAATGTTCCGTTTCTCCTTTGTCCCTCAGCCAATCCGTCATTCTGTCCATTTCTGCACATTCATAAATCTTTTTAATTATAGCATCTTCCGACGGTATGGTAGTGGATTTCCAAAATTGCGCATAAGTTATTCTTGCGGCCACAATTATATGGCTCTTTGAGGAGGAGTCAAAATCCAAGGAGATTGCTAAATCGTGTACCACTTCCATCTAGCACAGTGCAACCTTATTTGTTATTGTTGTTAGTTGTGAAGTCCTGTCCAACCCATTGTGGCCCTTTGGAAAATGTTCTTCCAGGCCTTCCTGTCCTCTACCATGCTCTGGAGTCCATTGAAGCTTATGCCTACTGCTTCGGTGACTCCATCCAACCACCTCATTCCCTGCCGTCCCTTTCTTCTTTTGCCCTCCATAGTTCCCAGCATGAGGCTCTTCTCCAGGGAGTCCTTACTGAACAATCTTATTTAGACACGTGCTGACAAACAGGTAGCTGGGTTAACAGTCCCAAAAAGCAGTCCATTTCTTCTGGATCAGACTTTTCCAGCTAACTCAACATACTCTTCCTCTTGTACCTCAATTAGATCTAGCCAGTCACACTCCTACTCCAAGTGGATTTAAAGATCTTCATTCCCTCAGGTGCTTAAAATATTCCTCACAGCAATGCTATATACAGGTAGTCTTCACTTAACAATAGTAATTGGAAATGGCAACTCATTCCCTAAGCAACGTGGTTATAAAGTGCTACATCATGGGACGGCACCAATTTATCACAGTCGTCCTACTCACTGTTGCTAGGTAAATCATGCAGGCATGATCACAGTGCCCTGAATTCACATCCATTTATGTCCTTGTCCCCATAACTTTGCTGGTTGGAAGCCAGCAGTGAAGATTCCTCATATCAATTATACAAGAGTAGGACACAATAATGTCATAATTGCAAGCTGGTTGCCTAAAGAGCCAAGGTGGCGCAGTGGTTAGGGGTGCAGTACTGAAGGCCAGTACAGCTGACTGTTATCTGCAGTTCAGCGGTTCTAATCTCACCGGCTCAAGGTTGACTCAGCCTTCCATCCTTGCGAGGTGGATGAAATGAGGACCCGGATTGTTGTTGGGGGCGATATGCTGACTCTGTAAACCGCTTAGAGAGGGCTGAAAGCCCTATGAAGCAGTATATAAGTCTAACCACTATTGCTATTGCTATAGTTCAGCGGTTCTAATCTCCCCGGCTCAAGGTTGACTCAGCCTTCCATCCTTCCGAGGTGGGTGAAATGAGGACCCAGACTGTGGGGGCGATATGCTGACTCTGTAAACTGCTTAGAGAGGACTGAAAGCCCTATGAAGCGGTATATAAGTCTAACCGCTATTGCTATTGCTATAGTTCAGCGGTTCTAATCTTACCGGCTCAAGGTTGACTCAGCCTTCCATCCTTCGGAGGTGGGTAAAATGAGGACCCAGATTGTTGTTGGGGGCAATTTGCTGACTCTGTAAACTGCTTAGAGAGGACTGAAAGCCCTATGAAGCGGTATATAAGTCTAACTGCTATTGCTATTGCTATTGCTATTGCTAAAGCTGATATTGCAATTATGGGACTGTGATGGCTACAACTATGAGGAATAGTTGAAAATCCCCTTGTTCAGCGCTGTCGTAATTTTGAATGGTCACTGAATGAAGGATCTCTGAACAAGAACTACCTGCATGTTCTAGTGACCCATCCCTTCCCGGCAGGGAATGGATCCCCTTAAAAGGACCATGGGTTGACTACCTGCAGACATGGTGAGATACATGATAAGACCTGAAAGATACATTTCCCCATGTCTGGTTTTATGTGGTGCTGTGCCTCTGAAAGCATCAGGGTTTTATGCTTGACAAATGCCACCCCAACTTTCCATTACCATGATTGTAACTGGTGCCAAACTTGAAAATCAAGCAGGTATATCTTAAAGGAGGAAACTTCCATCTTTGGTTGTGCTCAGGTACATCACATAAGCCAAATTAGCCACATCATCCACAATCCTATAATGGATTAGGGCAGCTTTTTTACTTACCAACTTGACATTTTGTCGCAACAACTCGTATTCAGAGCTAAAGTAGATGTGATGATCTCGAGCAAATACTGAGAGCTGAAAGGCAAGGCTGAGCTTTCCCTATGAGTGGTTTGCTTCACAATTTATATTAATAAATTTAATATAATCAGAATCTGAGAATGTGGAGTGTAATATAAATGCCCTTTGATCTAGTCCCCTTTCAGTACACAGATATTAAAAGATGTGTTAGCTACGGATCTGCTTCTGTCTGCATGGATCTGCATTTCCACAATTCCCAGACAAAACTCTGAACTAGATTTTGAATAGTTAGAATAAGTAGCTGTGATGCACAGAGCAACTATGTTTTGGGCATGCATTTGAGCATTTTGCTTAGGTCAGTAGGGTAGCCGAAGACTTTCTTCCCTCTTCTCTGCTGTAAACACAGCTGGTCAAACAGTCTAACATCCTGTGACCCATCTGAGAAGGAAAAGGTCATGCCATCATAAACTTATTAGTCCAGGCCAAGACAACACAGTTCTTCTCTGATTGTGGAAGCTCCTTCTTTGGTGGAAATTCCAGATACCTGTTGCGTGTAACACTTGTCTACTACTGTGTTGGAAATTTAAGGAGTTTTTGTTTCCCTTGTTTTCCTACAGGAAAACCAAAGTCATATAAGAAGTCCAAGATCTGAAGTAGATTCCTCCCGGCAGTTCTTAAATCAATCTGTCATTGTCCTTTTCTGTAATGTGGGCTGCTTAGGATCTATGGGGAGTATTTAGATGTCCCTGCAAATTTCACTCCACTAGTCACTGCCAATAATTGGGGGCAGGGCGGTGCACATCTCCATTTCAAGGCCATTGAGCCAGCGTTGTCCAAAGAGTAAGTAAGTAAGTAAAATCTTTATTACCGTTAAAGACCAGCAATACACATTAGTTTTTACACTATATTAAAAAACACTAACATTAAAATATAATTAAAAAGTATTGACATTAAAAGTGGATAATAACATAATGGTCCAGAGATTGTTAGAGTTATGTCCAGATAATTGGTACAGGATGACAACTATACTTCTGTAGCCAATTTTTTTCTTATGGACATTGCAGCCGCACAGAACTTCACCACTGCATACGTGGTAACCGGGTTAGTGTCCTGGAGGAGGAAGCCTAGATAAAAATGGTCTGCCCTCCCTGGCAATCTCTCTAATAAGGGGAGAATATGTGCAGACCTACAAGCTCTGCATAGCTCGCAGTGTAATAGAACGTTGTCCAAAGACATTTCTGTGGTTATGTGGCCAGCATGATGGCGCAGAGCCCTGTTACCTTCCCACCAAAGTGGTACCTATTTATCTACTCGCATTTGCATTCTTTCGAACTGCTAGGTTGGCAGGAGCTGGAGTGCCCTAGCACTAGCAGTAGACTTATATACCGCTTCATAGGCCTTTCAGGCCTCTCTAAGCGGTTTACAGAGAGTCAGCATATTGCCCCCAACAATCTGGGTCCTCATTTTACCCACCTCGGAAGGATGGAAGGCTGAGTCAACCCTGAGCCGGTGAGATTTGAACCACTGACCTGCTGATCTAGCAGTAGCCTGCAGTGCTGCATTTAACCACTGCGCCACCTCGGCCCTGTCACATGGCACTCAGGTCTTGAACCTGAGCTGCTGGCTTTCCAGCCGACAAGCCCCACATCTTAACTGCTGAGCCATCATGCCATCCTGCATATTTACATTTAATACAATTATTTTCATACTACTAAAGCAGAGGGTCTGCTCCCCTGGAAGCCCATCAAAATTAAGAGGGGGATAGAAGAATCCCTGAGGGACTCTTGGAAGAGCCGAGGTGGCGCAGTGGTTAAATGCAGCACTGCAGGCTACTTCAGCTGACTGCAGTTCTGCAGTTCGGCTGTTCAAATCTCACCGGCTCAGGGTTGACTCAGCCTTCCATCCTTCCGAGGTGGGTGAAATGAGGACCCAGACTGTGGGGGCGATATGCTGACTCTGTAAACTGCTTAGAGAGGGCTGAAAGCCCTATGAAGCGGTATATAAGTCTAACTGCTATTGCTATTGCTATTGCTATTGCTTGGCATTGTCTGAGCTTGACTGTTTTCTTGAAGGCGTTTCATTATCCAAACTGGGTAACATCATCAGTGCTGGTAGAAAAATCCTTCCCTCATTCTTACCATTTATGAGCATTTACTATTTAGGTCTCTGGGATATAAATACAAGTTTGACTTCTGCAATAGAGCAACAAACACATTTGCCCTCAGTCAAAGCAGAAGTCCAACATCATTCAAAATGTGCTTTATCAATTAAAATCAATTGAGATATAAAATTGACTAAATAGGGGCCTGTTCAAATGTTGAATGTGGATAATAATATACCAGTGGTATGCTATTATCCCCATTGAATACTATTATATCAGAGGTGGGTTCCTACCAGTTTGCACCTATTCAGTAGAACCGGTTCGTCAAATCTACCGCACCAGTTACAAGAGGTTCCACCAGTGGACCCGGAAAGCAGGCCATACCTGCAGAAGAGGTTCCAAAAACTTTTGAAACCCACCACCTCCTCCCATACTTGGGCATACCAGGGGTTGTGACTTTAAGTATATACCTCCCACCCTGGCTGGCTGATAAGGAGTTGTTCTCTGTAGCTCAAATGGTTAACTCCCTGCCTGGGAGGCAATGGAGCACAGGTTCGATTCCCAAACTTGGGTATGGCTAGCTGATGAGAGCTAAATAGCTTGAAATAGATCTATACTAGTCTCCCTTTATTTATTTATCAGCATAAATATAACAAAATGTAACAAAAAGGCAACAGTAAAAAATATTGGGTTTCTGTCTGGATGGTCTCTTGTGACGAGCCTAATGACAGAGAGTGGAAGTGTGACCTTCCTCCCATACTTGGGCATACCAGGGGTTGTGACTTTAAGTATATGTATGTATGTATGTATGTATGTATGTATGTATGTATGTATGTGTATATGTATATATATATATACACACACACATACTGATAAATAAATAAATAAAGGGAGACTAATATAGATCTATTTCAAGCTATTTAGCTCTCATCAGCTAGCCATACCCTTACAGGGATTTGAACCTGGGCTGTATTACATATTAGGCAGATGTGTTAACCACTAAGCCACAAGGTTCTCCTCCTTTATCAGCTGATAAATATTGTGTCACAACCCCTGGTATGCCCAAATATGGGAGGAAGCCTACTGCTTCCTTTCTCTGTCTATCGGCTCATCACAAGAGACCATCCAGACAGAAAGCCATTATTTTTACTGTTGCCTTTGTTACATTTGTGTTGCATTTATTTATTTATCAGCGCAAATGCAACACACACACACACACACACACACACACACACACACACACACACACACAGAGTATGTATGTACATATGTATGTATTCATTTGGTTTCAAAGAGAGACAAATCAAAAGAAAAGAGAAAAATATGAAAAAGAGAAGAGAAGAGAAAACCCCCTAAAGTTAAGAAATATAATGACTTCCAATTTTCTTTTCCACAGATAGTTACAATGTTATGGTTCCTGTTGCCTCTTAGATATTACATAAGTCTCTTCAGTCCCTTCTTCATTCCTCATTTTTCTTCATCTTTCGATGCATAAAACATCATTTTTTCAAATAAAATTTCCCAGCATCCCAGAAAAGATTTTTTCCCCCTTTGACCTCAGTTTTACCATTTCTGTGAATTCTGATATTTTCACAATCCATATTACCTATATGGGGATTTTGTTGTTCTTCTATCATTGTGCATACAATAATCTAGCTGCAGTTAAGGCTTCAATATTTCCTCAATCATTTCAAAAAAATCCGCATGTTTCAAAATCACTCAGAAGAATGCTTCAGATTGTGTGTCAGTGTGAGCAGAGCACTGTGATAAATAGATGATAGATACATGAGAGATACATGACAGAAAGATAGATGATAGATGATGATGGATAGATGACAGATGATTGGTAGATGGAGGATTCATAGGTGGATGGATGGATAGATAAATAGATTGAATATAGATAGATATCAGATTGAAAGATAGGATAGCTTATTGAAAGACAGATGATTGATAGATGAATGGGTGGATGGATAGATCACAGATAGAAAAAAGAGAGATAGAGAAATAGATGGATTAAAGGTAGATTGAGATTGGGATAGAGATGATAGAGAAAGAGAAAAAGTGGAGTGGATTCAAGCAGTAGCATTTTGTTCAACTCACATGAAAGCCTAAAAGAAGATGGATTTACACACACACACACACACACAATTCAAAGTATGGAAATAATCTATATATTTAATGTACTGTCCTTTGAGTTTTTGAAACTGAGAAGCACATTCCCTATTCCAGAATAGAATGCGAAAAAGGGTTCTCATCAGAGACCATTAATATGCTTTTACTAAGAGTGAGTACAGTGGTCTTGAAACTTTGTAAGTCAAGTAGGTCATGAGAAACAGAGACTGGATTACACCCAAACCATTTTCTGTCCTTTTAGATGAGGGCAAAACTAAAGAGTGAATTGTTTTCCTTATTTAGCTTTCTGTGCCAGCTGAGGGTCAAAATAAATAAAACAGTGGGAGATTCATGACCAAATCCCCCACTTGGTTAAGCTCGAAAGCATTCATGAAACAGAGCAGTCCCTTTTTTCCTCCATATTGTTTCCTTGATCTGAACCCTGTCAGAATTCAGATGGTTTCTCTGGCTTTAGAGAAATTATACCTCTACCAAACATGCTTAACTTCCTAATCAGAATTCAGTCTCTGTTTGATCCTTTGGTCAAACAAGATCTCGAGGTTGGTCCTACATGTGCTATACAGCTTGGGATCCTGTAGCTCAGGCCTGTCAAACTGGATACATCAAGCACAGGCCACTCCCATCCCGGCTCCGCAAAGGCAAAAAATGTTGTGATATGTCACGATGTGGTTCCGTGATACCCGTCCTGTAGCTCAGTGTTTCTCAACCTTGGCAACTTGAAGATGTCCGGACTTCAACTCCCAGAATTCCCCAGCCCGCTGGCTGGGGAATTCTGGGAGTTGAAGTCCGGACATCTTCAAGTTGCCAAGGTTGAGAAACACTGCTGTAGCTGACCAGAATTTGCTGAGTCTCTATCATTTTCAACTTGCATGGACAAAGGAGAGGAATGTTATGAGTTTCCATCAGCCAGAGGTTGAAGACCTTTGGCTCACTATTCTTAATGGACACTGCATGCCTAAAATCATTACAAGACTTGCTCTCCTGACTCACAGATGATGCATTCCTCATCTAATTCTGGTGTCAGAGTTCTGAGACTTTTAGCAGAAACACAAGGTAGACCGGGCGTCTTCCATTTTATATATGGTTTGTACTGCAGTTCCCAGAATGACCAGCGATCATGGCTAATCCCAGCACATTTGGAAAGCATCAAGGTGAAGAAGGCTGAAACAAATCTGACATGGTTCTATGTAGGCTTTCAATCAGTAGTGAAATTCAATTTTTTTTTACTACCAGTAAAAATATTACTGTGGGCGTGGCTTTGTAGGTGTGTCGTGGCTTTGTGGGCGTGGCTTTGTGGGCGTGGCAGGGGAAGTATACCGCAAAATCCCCATTCCCTCCCCACTCAGGGGCCAACCAGAGGTAGCATTTGCTGCTTCTCCAAACTACTCAAACTTTCCGCTTACGGTTCTCCAGAACCTGTCAGAACCTGCTGGATTTCACCCCTGCTTTCAATCAAAGATCGAGAGCTTCTCTAATCAAAGAAGCATCTGCACCAGAGGTGGGTTCCTACCAGTTCGCACCAGTTCGGTAGAACCGGTTCATCAAATCTACCGAACCGGTTAGAAGAGGTTCCACCAGTGGACCCGGAAAGCAGGCCACACCTACAGAAGAGGCTCCAAAGGTTTTTGAAACCCACCACTGACACACACACACACACACACACACACACACACACACACAGACTCACACCGAGAGAGAAAGAGAAAGAAAGGAAGAAAGGAAGAAAGAAAAAAAGAAAAAAGAAAGAAAAAGTGAGAGAGAGATGAAAGAAAAAAGGGACAGAGAGACAAAAGGAGAGAGAGAGAGAGAGAGAGAGAGAGAGAGAGAGAGAGAGAGAGAGAACACATGGCCAGCAAGCCACTCCCACAAAGGAGGCCACACCCACAGAGTAGGTTCAGAAATTTTTTGAAAACCCACCACTGATCTGCACCCACATTATCATGATTTTGGACTTATATATATCAACTAATAAACCTGAGATACTATTTCAGTGTTGTTTTTTTTCTAGTAGTAGAATGAAAGATCAGATTACTCGTTATTGGTTTATATATGCATTTGTAAGCAATGTTGACTCACCTACTTAAATTATATATTCTAAATGTCTCACCCTCCCTTTTGTATGCTATACCATCAGCGCCTCACGGGAGTTTCATCTAAACATAACGCAGTTGCCATAATGTCTCTGACTGTCATTTTCATTGCTTGCATGTGCCATCCTTCTGACTGCTTTCAGCCTTTTAATGCACTTAAGCTCTTAAACGCTTACTGTTTAACCCCCCCACCCAATTTTTTATAGCATTACTTCCTCATATCACCAGGATTGTTTTTCCTTGCAAAGGAGCTGTGAAACAACTGTCATACAGGGTTGGCCATGAACTGCAGACAGCAAATTCCTAAGTGGAGAAACTCTACCGCTGGCCCCATCTGACCAGAAATATTTTTTTCTGTGTTTTCTGTCCTAGCTACATTCTGCAGGGTATCGAATTCTTATGTCTTGTTCTTACTTCATTGCGATGATAGAGCTTGGAGGAGCTTTGATACTGAAAAACTCGAGAAATACAGCAAGTCAGCAATATAATGTCAGATGGATGAACAGACTGATGCAATTCTATGAAAAAAATTCACCCTTTTTCGTCTTTAATATTCTTGTCTTGTTTTGTCTTGGTTTTTGTTTTTCATTTTGGATTTTAATCTTTTGAGTAAAATAAAAACGTTATAAAAGAAAAAGAAAGTCGCTTTTTTCAGATTGGCTGAATGTTTTCCAATTTTTGCCACTGAATGTTGTCAGGTGAAACCTACTGGCGCATAAAGGACATCTGTAAAGAAATAACTCAGTGTTTGCGCTCTTTTCATTTCTTACTCCAATGCTACTCCAATGCAACGTACACCCAATTCTTTCAGTTCAGTAGAGGAGAACTAGGGATATTGTTGTCAAAACAACCCCTAAAATATTGCTCTTTTTTTTGGTTCATTTATGTTACATAAGAAACACCAAAGTTCCTGACTTTCATAGAAATGATTTCCTTTTGATCTAACTCTTCATTGCAATGCAGATATTTAAACATCCTTATGAATCTTGCACACGGTATACAAAATGTTCATTGTAATGGTGGTCGCCGGGGCAAGTAATTTAATCTTCCACTCACTCAACCTGCCACATAAACCTCCCCCATCCCTTCCCCAAAGAAACTGGGGGGGTGGGGGGATCTCCATCCCACACCCTGGCGGCAACATTCACTAGCATCTATGATCTCAGGTGACCCTCAGAGACTGGAACATAAAGGAATGGAGTGTGTCCTTCCTGCCTGAACAAAGATTGTCCACCTCAGCTTCAGAAGTAGGGGAAGGGTTGAATTTTTCTCAGGATGAAGTCAAATATCAGGAAACCCTCTTTCAGCCACATTGCAAGAAGAACCTTTGTTCACACTTCCAAAGCTGCTGTCTTTGCTTGATGACTAACAATTCTTCATCTACCACTGATCTACAGGGTAAGATTGCTTTCTTTGTTTGTTTAGGTTAATCTGAATTAGTGTTTTACCCTGGGGCTATGATCTTCCATTGTCTGTTCCAAAAGCATTTCCTTCCTCATCATTCCTTTCCCCCAGATTATTCTTCTTGTCTACCCATTTGGGGATATTAAAGATTGATGTGTGATTCTGGTCTGATGAAATTAAAGCTCTTACAGGTGGCTTGACCTTGGGGAGGGTGTGTGTGTGTGTGTGTGTGTGTGTGTGTGTGTGTGTGTGTGTGTGAAGAAAGGGAATCTAATGTAGGACACTCCTATATTGCCAAGATTCCTCTTCCCAAAACAGGTCTTCAAAAACAGTTTGAAAAAACTGATCCCAGCGCTCTTCATTTCTACCCATTCAGGAACCCCAAGAACCATGACTGCCCTCCCTTCCACTGCCGAAACCCCAAAACAGACAAAAGGGGAAGTTTCAAGTTTCAAGTTTAATTTTATTTATAGGCCGCCCAATCCCGGAGGACTCCGGGCGGCTTACAGAGAGGGGAAAGAAAGGAAAACAAAACAAAATAAAAATAAAATAGACAAGTTAAAAAACAACACATTCGTTTCAGTCGGGGCTGGACCTCAACAATGAGGTCAACAGCTCCAGGTCTGCCGGAATAGCCAGGTCTTGACAGCTTTTCTGAAGGCCATGAGAGTGGGTGAGGTCCGGATTTCTGGGGGTAGTTCGTTCCAAAGGGTCAGGGCAGCCACAGAGAAGTCTCTCCTCTTGGGAGCCAGCAGCGACATTGTCTGGCTGACGGCATCTGAAGGAGGCCCACCCTGTGGGATCTTACTGGCCATTGGGAGGACTTTCCAGGACTTTCCAAACTGGCCTTCCATGCTAAAGAGAAAAGGAAAACTGATCACATCTTGCCAGCTTTACTCCTCCTTGACTCATCTGGACCTCTATTGAATTGGGAAGCTACTAAGCTTCCCCTCCCCTCCAGGACCTCCTAGGGCAGCTGAAAGTAGATGACCCTCTCTAAAGTGGCTCCACAAAGCTTCTGCATTTCCAATTCTAAATAAGCTTCAGAGAATAGTTCTTCCTGCACCAGGAAGGGAAATAAATTGCTGCAACCAGCAGAGAGGAATGATAGCATGGCATCAGGGGGGCAGAGCCAATCAAGAAGCTACACAAATGCCTTGCAGGGAGTCCTTGTGGATTTTCCTTAAGGGTCTAGTGTCTTCTGAGCTTGACAACAGGGTAACATCATAAGTGCTGGTCATCATGATCACTAGCACTGATGATGTTACCTAGTTTGGGTAATGAAACGTTTGCAAGAAAACACGCAAGTTCAGAGAGCACCAAGGACCCCCTCATTTGATCTCTGAGCTACAAATATTCTCCTTTACTGGACAAGTGTTTTTCACCCTCTCTTACCAAGATACAACTGAAGATCTAAAGAAATAATGTTCATTAAGCATTATTGGTTTCATCTTAAAACATCTTGATATACTTCTTAAGCATTTCTGTAGGGCAGTGGTTCCCAAACTTGGCAACTTTAAGACTTGTAGACTTCAACTCCCAGAATTCTCCAGCCAGCAGCTGGTGTCCTATTCCCCTTTTGTCTGTTTTGGGGTTTCGGCAGTGGAAGGGAGGGCAGTCATGGTTCTTGGGGTTCCTGAATGGGTAGAAATGAAGAGCGCTGGGATCAGTTTTTTCAAATTGTTTTTGAAGACCTGTTTTGGGAAGAGGAATTTTGGCAATATAGCAATGTCCTATATTAGATCCCCTTTCTTCACTCACACACACACACACACACACACGCACGCACACACTCCCTCCCTGAGGTCAAGCCACCTGTAAGAGCTTTAATTTCATCAGAACAGAACACACATCAATCTTTAATATCCCCAAATGGGTAGACAAGAAGAATAATCTGGGGGAAAGGAATGATGAGGAAGGAAATGCTTTTGGAACAGACAATTGAAGATCATAGCCCCAGGATAAAACACTAATTCAGATTAACCTAAACAAAGAAAGAAAGCAATCTTACCCTGTAGATCAGTGGTTCCCAAACTTGGCAATTTTAAGACTTGTGGACTTCAACTCCCAGAATTCTCCAGCCAGCAGAATTCTGGGAGTTGAAGTCCACAAGTCTTAAAGTTGCCAAGTTTGGGAACCACTGCTGTAGGGAAAATCCTACAATGGTCACTTTACCACAGATGAAGCAATTAGGATTCCCCCCCCCCCACACACACAAACACACTATAGAAATTTGCAGTGTTAAGGAATGAGGTAGTAACCTTTAAAATGAAAATGTTCATATAACCCTGGCAGTGAAACAACAGCTCTCTGTGTCTCTGATGCCATTAAACCTCCCTACACTTCACCATGCCATCGATTAATTAGGATAAAAAAAAAACCTGTAGCAGGGAATTACTCAAAGGCTTATCTGAGTAGAATTGCCCAGATGGAAAGTGCTCCATGAATGCAAAGTCATTATTTCCCCCCCCCTCTCATTATTAAAGCAATGAAAACGCAAGGGATCCACCAATTTTCCTAATCATCATGGTAATGAAATTATTAGCTTGGACAGTTTCAGAGACTTGTAAGACATTTTGTTCACTCTGATATTACACGGTGTTGATCAGACTTTATTAATCTGTTTGATCTGGGCATCGCTTTCACAGTTAGTAAATTAATCAGGGAAGAAGGATGGCAAGTGCATGCGAACCCTTTCCCCTTCCAGAAACTGCTCTAAAGCATAGCTGTCAAAGCTCTGGAGGGATTCAGCTTGAAGATACCTTTGCAGAGAGTAGAGCAGATATGTGGGCACTTGAGTCCGTGGTTGCTGTTCTTCAAATAGTTGAGTTTTTGTTCATCTAATTTTGACGGATCGCCACATAGTTAGCCCCACTTTAATTTCAGTGGAATTGAAGGTGTAATAAGTAGCCATGCCATCAAGCCTAGTCACCATAAGAGTGGTCATTCTGATACAACATTGGTGCAGGGCATAAATAAATATTAAAGCAGTGGATAGCTGTTTAAGATACATATACATATACATGCACCAAAGACAAATTCCTTGTGTGTCCAATCACACTTGGCCAATAAAAAAATCCTCTTCTCTTCTCTTCTCTTCTCTTCTCTTCTCTTCTCTTCTATTCTATTCTATTCTATTCTATTCTTTTCTAGTACATTTTTCCTCCGTTCAATTATATTCAATACTCTGGTCAGGTCCCCGCAATTTTCTTGGCAAGGATTTTCAGAAATGGTTGGCTATTTGTTTGTTTGTTTGTTTGTTTGTTTGTTTATTTGTTTGTTTGTTTATTTATAGAATTTATATGCCGCCCAATCCCGAAGGACTCCGGGTGGCTTACAAAAAGAAGAGGAAGAAAGAATTTTTTTTTTTTAAAAAAAAGACAGGTTTAAAAGCACAACACATGCATTCGTTCTAATCGGGGCTGGACCTCAACAGGGAGGTCAACAGCCCCAGGCCTGCCGAAATAGCCAGGTCTTAACAGCTTTCCTGAAGGCCATGAGAGTGGGCAAGGTCCAGATCTCTGGGGGTAGCTCATTCCAAAGGGTCGGAGCAGCCACAGAGAAGGCCCTCCTCCGGGGAGCCGCCAGCCAGCATTGTCTGGCTGACGGCATCTGAAGGAGGCACAATCTGTGGGTTCTTACCGGCCGCTGGGAGGTATGTGGCAGTAGGCGGTCTCGAAGGTAGGCTGGCCCTAAGCCATGTAGGGCTTTCCTTCTTCTTAGGGCTGAGGGGGAGTGACTGGCCCAAGGTCACCCTACTAAATTTGTACTTAAGGTGGGACTTGAACTCACCATCTCCCAGGTTATAGACATTGTTTGCTGCCTCAAGTCACCCACGACATTGGCAGCTGTAGAAATTGATTAAATAGTCAAACAAACGAACGATAAGTTCATCCTAAAATGTCCGAACACGGACACTCACCTTGGTCTTTCATTTGGCCCTTTAACTATGACTCCTGGGGCTTGACTCTGGGCCCTCTTCCCTCCCATTAAAACCGTTCCCTTCCCCCCAAAAAAGACACTCTTCCCCTTACAAAAACAACTTTGACCACTTCAAATGATTCGACTCTGAAATTTATGACACTTGAAGCGCCATGGGGCTGGAAACTGTTTCCAAGCCCAAGATGTCTAATTTCCTGCTCTTTCCCCATGAAATGCTGTTTTGACTTGCCATTTTGGTCCTGTTTGTTTGAGGCCAGAGAGATGACATTAAGTAATCCAGCAGGAAGGCGAAAGTTCCGGCACATCAACCATGATTGAAAGTCCCCCAGAGATCTTCCCAGGTTATTTGGCTGATGTTATCTTTAATTGGGGCGGGGGGGGGGGGTAGAGGCACGGAGAGGAATATCCACAGTTAATTAACACGCAATAAGTGATACTGAAGACGCAAACCTCCTCCTTTCCAAGACAATGAACCAATATGTACCTGACAGGTTTTATAATTAAACATCACAGGAAGCTCAAATTGGGGGAAACAAGGGCACGGATGGAAGGAGGAAGTGGTTGGTTTAATTTCAAATGAGATCAAGGCAAACCTAGTGGGTCATCATTGGCTCTCTCTCCCTGAATTGTTGTCATTTGCAAGCTTTGCTACACGAGACTTGACTGTGGAGAGACAAGCACGGTGAGCCTTTGGGTCATCAGCTTCTTCTAGCAAGGCTCAAGTTCCAGTTGACAGGCAGGCAGAGTGTGTGTGAGCGAATGAGTGAAATTTATTGTAATCATTGTCCAATAAAAATACAATCAATAAAATAAACAATACAAAACCCTATTAGCAACCATTTGTTGGTTACTAATAGCTTACCCATAAGGTAGCAAAATTTTGCTAGCTTTAGAGAAATAAATTTATCTTGATTACTTAAAAGAGCCAAGGTGGCACAGTGGTTAAGGTGGAGTACTGCAGGCCACTTCAGCTGACTGTTATCTGCAGTTCGGCGGTTCTAATTTCACTGGCTCAAGGTTGACTCAGCCTTCCAGCCTTCCGAGGTGGGTGAAATGAGGACCCGGATTGTTGTTGGGGGCAATATGCTGACTCTGTAAACCGCTTAGAGAGGGCTGAAAGCCCTATGAAGCGGTATATAAGTCTAATTAATAAAATTAATTAATTAATAAAGTGCAGATAAAAGCTATCCGAGTGCCCCGGAAATTTAAATAAAAGAGGAGTCATTAACCGGCGGATTACCTGGCAGGGGAGACATGTTGATCACAAACTTCCAGTTGAATAGAGATTACAGGTAGTCTAATATAATTGATCACAATTGGATTGAATCTCCAGTTTATTTTTCTGGGAAACAATTGCTCTGTTAATCTTCGCATGAACCTTTTGAGTGGTTTAAATCAGGTTTTCCGATTCGACACCTAGAGCATCGCTCGTCTTCTCTCAGTTATTGTCCAACCAGCACAGCACACAATCCAGAGAGACAACTGCAACCAGAAATTTGGATGGATGGATGGATTTTTAAGCAGCATAAATATTAACTCGCTCCGTTTTCTTGATAAACACAGCTATTAACAGGAAACATTTGTTATTTGTTATACACATATCTGCAGATTCCAGACGAGAGTATATTTTGCATTTTTTTTTTCTCCAGGCCTCTTACTAGAGGAACATAAAATAGAAAACTCTCTCTCTTGGGAACAGGGAAAAGCTTTCTTAATGAGTCTAACCCTTTTTTGCTCCGGGGTCAATTTCTATTACTGGAACAGTCTGTAGACCTCAATGAAAGGAATTCAACTTTTTAAAAAGTTCACTAGTAGATTAGGGTCCAGATATTATTTCAGGGGGAAGATTATAAATAGGGAATTTATTACCTTCTGTTCCACTGTGTTCCCTCACCTCTGTATTGATTCTGTTCTTAGCAATAGCAATAGCAATAGCAGTTAGACTTATATACCGCTTCATAGGGCTTTCAGCCCTCTCTAAGCGGTTTACAGAGTCAGCATATCGCCCCCACAGTCTGGGTCTTCATTTCACCCACCTCGGAAGGATGGAAGGCTGAGTCAACCTTGAGCCGGTGAGATTAGAACCGCTGAACTGCAATAGCAATAGCAGTTAGACTTATATACCGCTTCATAGGGCTTTCAGCCCTCTCTAAGCGGTTTACAGAGTCAGCATATCGCCCCCACAGTCTGGGTCCTCATTTCACCCACCTCGGAAGGATGGAAGGCTGAGTCAACCTTGAGCCGGTGAGATTTGAACCGCTGAACTGCAATAGCAATAGCAGTTAGACTTATATACCGCTTCATAGGGCTTTCAGCCCTCTCTAAGCGGTTTACAGAGTCAGCATATCGCCCCCACAGTCTGGGTCCTCATTTCACCCACCTCGGAAGGATGGAAGGCTGAGTCAACCTTGAGCCGGTGAGATTAGAACCGCTGAACTGCAGATAACAGTCAGCTGAAGTAGCCTGCAGTGCTGCATTTAACCACTGCGCCACCTCCTCATAGATATAAGATGTTACCCAAGGATCTGGGACATAACAGATTTCAACATGCTGTTTAATAATACAATTAAATAATGTCATTTAAATTTATTGGCTCCTTAATTCTGGAAGTTTCTGGGATGCATTAAAAATAAAGGAAGTGTAATAACAGAAATATTAAATCAAATGCACAGTCCAGAGTAAAATACTTTGCTAACAAAGTCCACAAAATAATGTTTGACAGGGGTCATTAAACAAGGACAAGCCATCAGCTCAGGTTAGGGAGCCAGAGCCAGATTTCCAAGGCTTCCTGGAACCCTAGAAGAGAGGGCCCCATTCTTATCTCTTGGGAGGATGTTCTTCATGTGTTGTGTGTTTGTGTGCGCGCACGTGTGTGCATCCGTGGATGCGTGCTGCAACAGAAAAGGCAACCAGAGTGGACTGTAGTAGAGATCTTCAAACCCTTGTTCACATATCTTCATGTATGTGGACTCCTCTGGTTCCCCATAGGGGATTCTTCAGGCAGAAGAATCTTCAGGCAGGATTCTTCAGGCAGAATACAAAGAATCCCTTCGAGTTTCAAGAAAAAGCAACAATCTTCTACTTATAGTATTATTTTGGAAAGCAGTTGTTACCAACAATCATTGGTTGGTTGGTTGGTTCTTTGGTTTCTTTCGTTTATAGTGACACTGTTATTTATGATGCGAGTAATTATTGTAAGGGACGTGATGGCTCAGTGGCTAAGATGCTGAGCTTGTCGATCAGAAAGATCAGCAGCTCAGTGGTTCGAATCCCTAGCACTGCATAACGGAGTGAGCTCCCGTGACTTGTCCCAGCTTCTATCAACCTAGCAGTTCGAAAGCAGCTAAAAAATGCAAGTAGAAAAATAGGAGCCGCCTTTGGTGGGAAGGTAGCAGCGTTCCGTGTGCCTTTGGTGCTTAGTAATGCCGGCCACATCATCATGGAGACATCTTCAGACAGTGCTGGCTCTTCAGCATTGAAATGGAGATGCACACTGCCCCCTAGAGTCGGGAACGACTAGCACACATGTGCAAAGGGAACCTTTACCTTTACCTAATTATTTCTATCATTAAAGGTGATTAGAGGGTTTCCAAAGGATGCATGAAAATGTAAGGGTTTTTTTTTCCCCACATGCAAAGATTTTTAATTCCATTTATGAAGAATAAATAAAAATAGTGGAAACAAAACTTTCGCGTTTCGCCCCAGCCAAATTTAATCACTCCAGCTGTTGCGAAGGGGACCATGTTGTACCCAAATGTTCCCCAATATTTTCCTCTTTGGCTCTAGCAATTTATAGGTGAGGACCATGAAAGAAAAGAGAAGTGACAATTCCATTCAGTGCCACATATTTAATTCAATGCACAGGGATTCCATCCCTCCCAGACTCTAAAACCAGCTTAGATAGGGTAATACATCACATACTTTTCATCATTTGTAAAAAAAATAATCACGTTTTCCCTCACTCTCTTTATGATAAAGAAAACCCTTTCTAGAGTTTTCAGAGTTGTGTCATTTGTTGTTCTGCTGAGAAGCTAAATGTCTAGATGTAATCTTGGGCAGAAGAATGACTATCTAAAATTTGGTTCCATTACACATGTTTAAAATTATTGCTCTAAATAGATTTTGCCAAGTTGGTATATCTCTCTTTAAAAAAAAAATAATTGGAATTATTGTAACAGCTTGGAGTAATCTTTTTTAATGAATGTGGTGGAAATATTGTTTGACATTTCATTGGGTAGGAAGTTATCACCTAGCCCTCTCCCCCCAAAAATGAAATATCCTAGGAAATATTGAAAAGGCAGAATATTTCTCTGGATGTGAAAAGGAAGAAACATGTTTTAAAAGACAGAATAGCTCCTTGTAGCTTCCTGCCCATCCCCACTTTGTCAATGGGCCATTAAGAAGGCCAAGCTAGTCTACTTTACATAATAAAGAGTTCTCCCCTTCAGATGGGATTAAGGCATGAAAATATTGGCCCTTTTACCCAATTCGCCACATGGCATCTGAGAACTCAACCAAACCTGGATTCAAAACGTAGCCTAGAGAGTTGCCCCTGCATGGGCCCATGGGAGTCTGACAACCAATCAGAATACAAGCTCAAGATCAAAGGCCAGAGGGGGATAAACCCAGGGACTCAGCATCTCAGTCCTTCCTTCTCTTCTTCTCCACCAACATTGAAGCATGTGATCACCTTTTCTGTTCAGGACTCAAGCCATGTGGCCCTGTCCACCATTAAAACCATCTTTCCAAGCAGCCTCCATGTCTCCAGTGTCTTTTTTCCCCACTTGGAGCCGAACCCAGAAGGACATTTCTTTCATCAATTGTATTTTGCTTTTCCCGTTCCTCGAAGTTATAACACATTGCTTTCCACATACAATGGTCTGTCTTGTTTCTTTCCATCTTCTTTCCTCTCTGGAGATACTTTAAACAAGCCTAAATAAAATAAAAATAAATATGAAACACAAAGTGGCTTAAATAGAACCTATGAAAGTCTTGACAGCTAATTATAAACTCTCCAAATATAACAATGGAGAAAGTCTCAGACAATAAGGCTCAAGAACATGAGGGGGGAGGGAAGAGAGGGGGAGGGAGGGAGAGGGAGGGAGGGAGGGAGGGAGGGAGGGAGGGAGGGAGAGAGAGAGAGAGAGAGAGAGAGAGAGAGAGAGAGAGAGAGAGAGAGAGAGAGAGAGAGAGAGAGAGATGAATGTAAAGCCATAGAGAATGCAGTGGGCCTCCAAAAAAGCAAGGAATGCATACCAACCACAGGTACAAGTTTGCAAACAAAGCACACAGTAAATCTAAAAACCATTTCCACCAGATGAAGGAAATTGTCAGGACTTGGAATCGGCTGTTATTCAAAGATGCCTCCCAATGCCTTCAATTGGTTGTTGTTGGAGACTGGACACTGGTCTATAATATTAACAATCGGTCTGGAGTCCCAAAGTCTGTCCTTGTGTTTCATCTTTGTTCCTCTGTCATATGGAGCTATACCTGATGATGTCAAGATATATGGCATTTTAGCATGGCAAAAACCAGCTATTTCAAGCTGGGTGATTCCATTCACTCTCCTCCATCCTTATTGACTTACTGTATGACTGAAGCATTTTGAACAGTGAATAGTCACTGACAGACACTTTGTGACATGAATGGGATCCCAGGGGATCTTCCCAACTGAATGAAGAACTTTGTTTTGCTAACAGAGATAATCCATCACTGTTCTGTGGTTTTTTTTTTAAAAAAATACAGCTTCTCAAGGTTCATTTTCTTTTCCTAGAATATCATTCGTTGTGTTTGCTGTTGTTCCTCAAAGATTCCAAGCTGCTTTTCAGTAAATCAAAACAAATATATTTGTCAGCTATATTTAGATTTTGATGCATTTTCCAGAGGCCGACTTCAAAGTTACACAACGGACTTTTCAAGTAGATGGAAATGGAGATGGAAAACTGGACCCAGTTCTTTGTGTAGCAAGAAAGGGCTATTTGGGGGTGCGGGTACATCAGAGAAATGGCCTTTCTTTCGGTGTTGGGCCTTGGAAAAGATCTTTGGGGAAGATTCTATAAAAATCAACAATGAGACATCTAAATTCTTATTGGCTCTACATATTTGACTTTTATCTCATAATTTCTTCCCAAAACTCAGTGCTGTCAAACTCATGGCCCATGAGCTGGATGTGTCATGCTCTGGCCATGCCCACGCCTGGTTTAAAGGAGGGGGGGGAGTCCTGATACATCACATGATGCTGCCATGACAACATGAGCTTGGCACCCCTGCCCTAACTGGTTCCTCCTACTAAATCGAGGATGGTAGTTACACTCTGCAGATTAAGTTGAAACACAAATATGTCCTAGTTCTATCCTTAGTTGTAGGCTAAATATTATGTAAATGTTAGTTTTATATTCACTTTACTGGCTGACCTCTGTTCAGATTTTCATATGGGTAAGGAACTGAGGAAAAAAACAACTAAGTTTAAACTTGATTGGAAGATAAGCTTAGATTTTGAGTTGTTTTGTATAACTCAGGGCACATACAGGATGCTCTGACCGCCTGTTTTCAACACAACAACAATCCCATGGGGAAGGCACAACCACTGTCAGAATCTCTTTCAATCCTGTACAACATTTGAGAGGCTTTGGAGCTGGTTCCAACATGCCTCACCTTTATAACACAGTAGTGCTTCTTGTGTGTGGAGAAAGAAATTCTGGCACACTTTTCTTCTTGGTAAACTACTTCCACACAATCAATGAGCCAGGAACAACGGTCAATGTGTAGCTCTCTAAGGCACATTTCCCCCCCCCCCGCCTCCCAGATCAGCAGTTCTCAAATTACGATCTGGATCTTTTCAGGGGTTCTGCAAAATATTGTAAGCTGCCCAGAGTTATCCTGTGGTAAGATAGGTAGCAAATAAATAAATAAATAAATAAATAAATAAATAAATAAATAAATAAATAAATAAATAAATAAATAAATAAATAAAAAATAAATAAACAAATAAACAAATAAATGAACGAACGAACGAATGAATGAATGAATACATACATACATACATACATACATTATTTATTTATTTACATAAATAAATAAATGTAATTAAAAATAAATAAATTTAAATACATAAATAAATGTAATTAAAATAAATAAATGTAATTAAAAATAAATAAATGTAAATAAATAAATAAATACATTTAATTAAAAAAATAAATACATTTAATTAAAAATAAATACATTTATTTAATTCAAAATAAAATATTTAAAATGTCTCAGCTTTAATTTCCAATACAGGAGATATTGATAGAGATATAAGCCACATAAACCAAAATCTTTAGGGGTCCTCCATCAATTTTTTTTTAAAATAAAGGGTCCTGAGACCAAAATATTTGAGCATCATTGATCTAGATAACAAGATGGTCATTTCTCTCTATAGTGGGTTGCTGTGTCCTCCTGATACCACGAAGGATTCTCTCAGGGAATGTAAGAGTCTTATAATGTGTGGTCTAGGGGTTTGTTTATGTGGCTTTCGGTTTATCCTCATCATCCACACACTGCCTGAGTTTTCCTTTTAACCAAACTGTGGAATACCAGAGGCACAAATTCTCTTGAGTTACGCCCATATTCTTATCCACAATCATCATACGTAGGGAATGTGAATGGGAAGTCATTTCTTTTTCTTGTTGTTGCCGAGAACAATAAAGAAGAAAGAAGGAAATGAGGCTTTTGACACTTTGTATTCCATTTCAGATAAAACTATTATCTATTTAATTCCTCTCTGCTAGCTAAAGTATGTTTATGTTGGCCAAGGAAAATGAAGACAACAGCCGCCAAGGAGGGATAAGATCAGAGAGATCAAGGGAATATCCTTGGAAGAGCAACAGGTTGCATTAGTCATCAACAGCTGAGTCTGGACTAAGGATATCTCACTTCTGTGAGAAAAAGTCGCTTTGGGATTTGTAAAAGAGGGCTTGTAAATCCTCGGAGAAATTTTGTGGAGGGAAAAAGAAATGTTGGTCAGAGCAGCTTGATGTATTAAAGATTAATATTGTCAGAAGCAAAAGAAAGGAATATAAACTTGACTTCTTTGATCATGGCTGAAATGAGAAATTGTTTCATAAATTTCTGGAAATCCTTCATGGACTTTTTGCCAACATTTGAACAGAAGTGGCAAAGATTTGTAAATGGATCTTGAGAGGGATCTTGGAATCCTAGTGGACAACCATTTAAATATGAGTCAGCAGTGTACCGCAGCTGCCAAAAAAAGCCAGCACAGTTCTACATAAACAGAGGGGTAGAAACAAGATCACGTGAAGTGTTAACACCACTTTATAATGCCTTGGTAAGGCCACACTTGGAATACTGCATTCAGTTTTGGTCACCACAATGTAAAAAAGATGTGGGGACTCTAGAAAGAGTGCAGAGAAGAGCAACAAAGATGATTAAGGGACTGGCAGCTAAAACATATGAAAAACGATTGCAGGAACTGGGTATGTCTTGTTTAATGAAAAGAAGGACTTGGGGAGACATGATAGCAGTTCCAATATCTCAGAGGTTGCCACAAAGAAGAGGGAGTCAAACTATTCTCCAAGGCACCTGAGGGCAGAACAAGAAGCAATGGATGGAAACTAGTCAAGGAGCGAAGCAACTTAGAACTAAGGAGAAATTTCCTGACGGTGAGAACAATTAACCAGTGAAACAGAAGTTGCCTCCAGAAGTTGTGAAAGCCCCAACACTGGAAGTTTTTAAGAAGATGTTGGATAGTCATTTGTTTGAACCATTTGGTGTAGGGTTTCCTGCCTAAGCAGGGGGTTGGACTAGAAGACCTCCAAAGTGTCTTCCAACTATGTTATTCTATTCTACTCATCAATAAGGAATTCATGAGAAGAAGTGAATCATGTATGTACTTTCACAGAGACTGGGGAATTATTAATTTGCCTGTGCTTGTTGCAAGGAACATCAAGAGTCATTTCTTTAAATCGTCTTTATTTTCCCCTATCATTTCTCTTCTCTTTTTTTTTGAACTTTGCATTTTTCTTTCCATTTTTTCCCTTTTTCCTGAGTTCATTTTGTATTATCTTTTGTATTGTAAAACTCTTTAATTAAAAATATTTTAAAAAGAGAATGAGCAAGAGAAAAAAATCTTTGAAAAGTCTTTCAGCCAATGAGTGTTTGCTTACATTTCTATCAATGAGCAATGAACTATAGACAATTTTGAAGTTGGCATTCTATCAGTTCTCAGGCTTTACATATATATTTTTGGCCCTTGTTACGAGTTGCCTAATGTGGTGTGATGTAGGAATACCTAAGCAGGTATTTAGAAATCTTCATATCGCATTAATTCATTGGGAATTGAGACTATTGTAATAATGTGTTTGTAAGAGTAGTGGGAACTAGAGATATGAACATATAGATGTATTTAGATTTAAATCAGTATAGTTGAATACTGAAAACTGATTTATCAGCTTTCCATATTTTGTATGTAAGTCATCCACATATATTTCATGTAAATTGAAACTCTAGGATTAAAAAAAAAAAGCTTTAAGGAGGGGAAAGGGCTACATAGCAGGCAAGAGCTTGTGAACCAACTGAGTTTGCTACCACTTTTTGGGGGTGTGCAGTTAGTGGCAAACCCAGATTTCTTTCTGTGTGGTTTTCAAATTTGCTAATCTATTAATAGCATTAATATAATCCATTGCCTGACTTCTAAGAAAAATCAAGTCCTTAGTCTTGGTTCATTTACTCTGGCCGATATAGAATAGAAATGGGCATTTACACATTGAGAGAGGTATCTTATCCTAGTCTTAAAGTTTTTTTCTTTAGCTGTCATTCTTTAAAGGGAAGATAACCTCTCTGTCTCCCTTGTCCATTAAAACAGTTTATAATCCTCTCAGTTAGAAAATATTTAAATCAGAAGTGTTTTAACATTCAACAACCTAACTTTGCAGGTTCAGTGAAGCTTCTCATACGCAGTATATTTCTCCTTTAGAGTTATTTATTGAATGGAATGCTAGATTTTAAACCCCTGATAATTTAAGTCTGGGAAACAGTAGTCCACATAAAGTAGCTGCATTACTGTTGTCAAACTGAATTTCAAAACTTGTCTCCTGATCTGAATTTCCGAACTGACTCTAGTGGATCCAACATTTTGCTACAGGAGTCCTTCCAGGTACAAAGGACTCAGTGCAAATTACTTTATACTGTTTCTTCTAGCATTAAATAATAATGTAGAGTGAAGCCATAAATCAACAGATCAACATTTAATGCATTTTGGATGCAATGGGCTACATTTACATTCGCACTTCAACAACCACCACCCTATGATAGAACAGTCCGGTATTTCCAAAGAAAATTGGCACAATTCACATCATTTGTGTCAATTTGGGGTGTTTGCATAATTATATAGTCAAAGTTTTTTGTGTCATTTACATGAATTGCCACCATTTGCTTAAAAACATAAATGGAATAAATTAAACAAATGATACAAGAATGTAAATTACATAATTAGGCAATGACAGCAATTATGTTAGTTGAATTAATATGAATTTAATGGACAAATGGATTTAACAGACACTCTTGCTCCCAAGTGGAAGGCATTGTTATCCAGCTTTGATCTCGATTTAAATTTGGCAACCTCTCCTTCTGCTCCATTTCATTTCAGACCATAAACAATTAGCACATACACGTCCCGCTGTATGGCCGGAAGGCACGCCAGCACTTTAAAGTGCATGTCCCGCTTTATGGCAAGGCACGGCGGCATGGCTTTAAAAAATAAAAAATAAAGTGCCAGCCCGCGCACCAGCAGAGGCAGGTAAAACACACACACACACACACACACACATACAAATACACACACACACACACACACACCTTATAATAATACAAATTACAATTACTTACAAATTACAATAATTTTGAATTCCTCCCGCTCCCTCCGACCCAGGACCCACATACCTTTTCCAGCTGTGTCACAGAGGATTTCAACTCTCCTCTTGTCTGCTATGATGAAAATGTAAAAATGTAAAAGGAAAAAGGCAAGAGCTGCTGAGGTCAGGCTGGGTTAGCTGCTGCCAGAGTCCCCAATGGATGAGTCTGCTTAACTGTTTAAAAAAGCCTCTAAAAACGCCCTCTACAGGAGGAGGTGAGAGAACCACGTGCCTCCTTTGCATAAGGAATTTTTCGCCTTTTAACCCTTGCTTAACTCTGCTCAAGTGATCATAAAGATAGACTAAATGAGGCACGTGGTTCTCTCGCCTCCTCCTGCAGTTAAGCATTAAGCAGAGTCATCCACTGGGACTCTGGCAGCAACTACGTATGTCCACTTTTCTGAGAATCTTTAGTCATCCTATTAAAATTTCTGCTTTCATATACATTTTGATGGCACCTTTACGAAGACATAATTTTTTCCCCTCCATTTACAAAGAGAAGTCTGTTAAAAACAACTGTGGCAATATTTTCTTGTGGCCGTGAGACATGCAGATTTTCTACCTATAAAATCGATTTATCTTACCACTTTTACTCCTTTCCCCCCAAAGCAACATTCCTGCAATTAATATACAAATGAAATATGACAATCCTTCCATATGACACGTTTCTGAACAAATGCAGTCACCTACTGTAAGATATTGCAAAATTAGCCCACCAATCTTTGCAAAGGAGATTTGATTCTTCCCCCTCCCCTCCTCAGAAAACCATGAACCTACAGGCTTAGAGATAAAAGTTCTGTAAATATTTGCATACACCTGTTTATAGCAGAGCTACCCCAAACGTTCTCCCACATGGACCCGAAGGAAACAGAGTGATAACTAGATAAGAATAAGTCTTTCTCGTTTCAACACAGCTTGCATGGAAAAGCTAAACTGGATTACAAAGTTCAAACTATTTTTTTACAGAAACATTCTCCCTTCAAAGAAATGTCACCTCACCATGGGGTGAAACCCAGCACGCCTTCATTTAAAGCTTTTTAAAGATAAATCTCCTAAAAGGGAGAAATAATTTGACTATTTCCTTTATTATGTGTTCTTTTTTCATTTTTTTTTTTTCGTTTGAAGAAGCTATTAAAAAGTTATATGCTTTCGGAACATGAAGCTAACCCGAATAGGATGTGTGACATATAACATTTGCCTTATGTTCAAAGGAAGAAACATCACTGATAATATTAATAATAATGAAACTCCTGGCATCACAACGGTCCATAGGTGATAAATGGCTTTATGTAATATCAAAATTTGCCTTTTGCTAAACAGTCCTTCAGATTCTCCAAAGAGAAGAGACATACAATTACTTTTGGAGTTTATTTTGGGCGACAGGAGAAATATATATTCATTTTTAAATCATCTTCTCAAAATTCTGTTTGAGAAATGTTTGTATCAAATTAATATAACGACATGACATGCTATGCCATAACATAATATAACATCAGAGTTGGAAGGGACCTTGGAGGTCTTCTAATCCAACCCCCTGCTTAGGCAGGAAACCCTACACCACTTCAGACAAATGGTTATCCAACATCTTGTATTTAATAATATTTTAAAAATATTGTTCAGAATATTTTTTTAAAAAATAGTTGCAAATACTCATGGAAGGGGTGAAACAACTTCTGTATTGAGTAATAAGAACTATCACCCTTCTATTATACCTTATAATGTTTTATACCAGATACACAGAAGTATTTGTAAGTAAACCTTTTAAGAAAAAAGTATAAGGAATCTGAAAAAAAAAGTAATAGTAGTTATGCAAAGTTTTTTTTTTTTTAAAAAAAAACAACAGGCTAATATTAAGGACCCTAATTCCATACAAAAATGATTGTACTGATTTCCTTTGTAATCAGTCATCAAGAACCACCTTTAAATCCCATTTCAACAAGTATTTTATGTTGAATATAATCCGAGGTGGCGCAGTGGCTAAATGCAGCACTGCAGGCTGCTTCAGCTGACTGCAGTTCTGCAGTTCGGCTGTTCAAATCTCACCGGCTCAAGGTTGACTCAGCCTTCCATCCTTCCGAGGTGGGTGAAATGAGGACCCAGACTGTGGGGGCGATATGCTGACTCTGTAAACCACTTAGAGAAGGCTGAAAGCCTATGAAGCGGTATATAAGTCTAACGGCTATTGCTATTGCTATCCAGCCAAAATTTCAGACAGGAGTTGCCATCCTGGGGGGTAAAACTGATCAACAGTCCAGAAGTGTTTATTACAAGCCCCAAATAGAGTTGTATATTATTGCTAGAGAGTCAGTTGTATTTAATATTTGATAGGTGATATTTTCTGGTATCCAGTGAGTAATTAACATTTATTCAACCTGTGATCTTTCTTATTAGATATCTTAACTAACGTTTGCAAATCTATACAATCAAGAAATGCCAAACCAGTTGAATCAAGCATAAATTGCTGTTCATTTACAGATATTTTGGCTCTGTTTTCCATCCATAGCAATTTTCTTTCCTGGATTTATTTATCGTTCCTTAGATGTATATCTCATCTTTCTTTCAGGAGGGACATGGAGTATATAGTATAGCAATTTTTTTTTCATTTTTCCCCACAACAAGCTACTGCCATGAGATAGTTTGTGCTACAAATGTGGAATTGCAACACGATCATCTAAAAACACCAATGCATCTTCAAATCTCAGTTTTCCAATTGCCAAACATTCTCTTTGGATACATAAAAACATTTTAAGATGACCCCCCCCCTTCAAATTCTTCCCTGCATATGGAGATTACAGTTCTTAAACTTTCATCTACCAGTAGAATGATGGCTTGAAGTTCTGAATGTTTTATATTTCAGGTCCCAGTTGATAGCACCAGTTTGGGGGGGGGGGGAGGGATGTTTCAAATATCACATAATGTGAGCAATGAAAAACAAACAAGCAAAGAAGCCATACTATCTGTTCATTATTAAGATCAATCTGAAAATCTGAAAATTGACCCAGCTTCTGATTTAAGAATGTCTTTCCTACAACTAAGTTTGTTATTTTTCTTTATTGTGGTTGTCATTTGGTCTTAATTACAATCAATCACTGTGCTTTGTCCTAAGTTTGAGTAAAGTATAGCAAAGCAGCTTTGTGTGAGTTTTTTACATACTGAAAGAGGGTGAGGCGGATTCCCTCAAGGCAGGAAGTAACTAATAATTTCCAAATCTGTAGAAGAAAGGAAGGCCGTGGGAGAAATATCTACTCTACTATATATAATGGAGTGAAACCAGAAGCTAAAGGAGAACTGGGCTACAATTCATAGCCTCTTTAAAGCTGTAGTTCAGTTCAGATGAAGATGCATCTCCTCTGGCTCCTCCTCAGAGCCGAGGTGGTGCAGTGGGTAGAGTGCAGTACTGCAGGCTACTTCAGTTGACTGCTATCTGCAGTTCGGCGGTTCAAATCTCACCGGCTCAAGGTTGACTCAGCCTTCCATCCTTCCAAGGTGGGTAAAATGAGGACCCGGATTGTTGTTGGGGGCGATATGCTGACTCTGTAAACCGCTTAGAGAGGGCTGAAAGCCCTATGAAGCGGTATATAAGTCGAACTGCTATTGCTATTGCTATGTACAACTGTACCAGAGGTGGATTTCAAATCCTGGTGCTACCAGTTCGCTTGTGCTCGCATACGTGATTGCGCGTGTGACACTTTGCCACAGAAGCATCCAGGTGGGTGGGTGGAGCCTCCTGTTGCCGCCACTACTGGTTCAGCCGATCCAGGCAGAACTGGGAGCCACCCACCTCTGAACTGTACCTGTCGAAGGAGAATCCTATCCCTCCAAAGCGTATTTGAGATCTGAATTAATTAATCTCTTCATTTCAAAGAAGGTGCATTAAGTTGTTATGATAATCAGCTGAGGATCGAAGAGACAGGATGAAGGAACCCTTCTAACCCACATCAAAGTTGCTAATCCTTCAACTAATGAAATTCCAAAGAGATAGAAAATATTGCAATCCACATAAAATAAGCATCGAAAGAAGCCTTTCAAGAATTCCGGAAGAAGAAAAACCCAAACTATTTAGAATATTCTATAAATATTTTTGAGGGGCTTTGAGGAGTACGTTTTGGGGGAGCTGTAGTTCTGTTACATGTAGATCAAACCAAGGACTGCTATAAAGAAATAGTTCCTCTGGAACGGGCATAGAGTTCTAGGCTAGATCTCTTTATTTATTTTAAAATTATTTGATTTCCCCATGCATTTCTCCACCTTTGAGTACTCTAAATTTGCAGTCAGAGAAGGTTTTTTATTTACCTTAAATGATTCTCTTATGCAGATAAAGTGTGAGATGTGACTCCCAGCCCAGTGTGAATTGCCCTGATGCAACTCTGATGCAACTGGGGAGAGTGTTTATGAAAGTGTAAGCAATTCATAAAAACATGTGACATCCCATTCCTGGAGTTTATTGCACCGCTCTGCATTGAATTTCATCCACAAATTCCTTGAAGTCTGCTTAGAGATTTAGATAATCCAGTAAACCACAGTGGTGAGACTGACACCATTAGCCCATTCTACACAGAGTGCTCAGCTATCGGAAAGGCTTACTTGGAACAAGAAAACTGTTGGACATTTTCTTTTTTCTTTCTTTTTTGGAGAGTGTGAGAGAGGAGATGACATTACAAGTTTTTGTTCAAATGGGGAAAAAAAATCCTTCTCCCACTTTCTTATCATATATTTATTTAGGGGGCATATTTGTGGTAGTATCCGAGGAGTAAAATAAGATTTTAAAAAGTCATGGTTGAACATATCTAAACAAAAAACAGAAGAGAAACAGCTAAGCAGCAGACAACTCCCCAGTGCTGAGACAGGTTGGAGAACGTAGTGGGTCATATGGGGCTCCCTGAATTAATCCCATCAGGTTACTTGGAAGATGTTGACAGACATGTGTAGTAAGGGCAAATTGATCATTATTGTTGTTACCAATCAAAGGGAGGAAAACTAGCAAATCTAGTGCAAGTTTCCTACTCTAATATAAAGTCTACCTGTCAACCCAATCTTTATTACTTACTACTACTACTACTACTACTACTACTACTACTACTACTACTACTATTACTACTATTATTATTATTATACTTTATTTATTAAACATGAAGCTCAGCCAACTGAACATTCAAAAATGCATTACAAATACCACTGACTGCTGCTAATGGTTGATACAATTTTCTGCCAGCATCCTAGGTATCAACCAAGTACTTTCTTAAAATATATGATGTTCCGAGCAGCGCAGTGTTTTGCAGTTCTGCTGGTATTATTGCAGGAAGCTGCAATTTGTTGATGTATCTTATATAATGGTTATATGTTTCATCCATAATCAGGTAGTTTCGATGGTCAGGTCGCGGTTGTTGTTTTTGTTATTCCAATCATAGCTGTGTCCTCATTAATTAAGGTTTAAACAGATCTAGCAGTCACTTTGGCATCTAAGAATAGAGCTGGAAGGAACCTTGGAGGTCTTCTAGTTCAACCCCCTGCTCAAGCAGGAGACCTTATATCATTTCAGACAAGTGATTGTCCAGTCTCTTCTTAAAACCTTCAGTGATGAAGTACTCACAACTTCTGAAGGCAAGCTGTTCCATTGATTAGTTGTCCTCACTGTTAGGAGGTTTCTCCTTAATTCCTGGTTGAAGACAGACAGATGAAAGGAAGGAAGGAAGGAAGGAAGGAAGGAAGGAAGAAGAGAGGGGGTACTTGAAAGACCGCCTGCTGCCAATTACCTCCCACAGACCCATTAGATCTCACAGGGTTGGCCTCCTCCGGGTGCCATCTACCAGCCAATGCCACCTGGCTATTACCCGGGGGAGAGCCTTCTCTGTGGCAGCTCCGGCCCTCTGGAATGAACTCCCCGCAGGGATTCGGACCCTCACCTCTCTCCAGGCCTTCCGAAAAGCCGTCAAAACCTGGCTTTGCTGGCAGGCCTGGGGGTGATGAGTTCCCTCCCCTCTCGACATGTATGATTGTGCGACTGTTGTCTACTTTTATTATTTGTATTTTGTCTTTTTATGTTCCCCTTTTTTCCCCTTGAATTGTTCGCCGCCCTGAGTCCTCCCGGAGAAGGGCGGCACACAAATAATACAATACAATACAATACAATACTACAGAGAGACAGAGAGAGATGGACACAGAGAGAGACACAGAAAGAGACAGAGGGAGAGACAGAGAGAGAAAGAGAGTGTGTGAGAGAGAATGTGAATCCTAAGAAATGCAATTCTGAATAATATAACTAGATTAATAACAGGATTGTAGAACCCTCATCAAATTATAATTCTCAGGATTTTTAAAAAAAATCATGTCAATTAAGGGGTTAGAATTTTTCCAACATTATGACGCTGAGAGGACAGAAAAGCCCATGAATCCAGCTGACAGGTACAGCTTCCACAAATCAACCTGTTGGAACCCTGTGGGTGTGGCTGTCCTAAAACTGACATGGGGCCTTCGGGAGAGAAACACGGACTGCATAGAAGAATTTCTGAGGAAATGGGAAGCAAGCCAGTAACACAAGCACCTTAGAAATGATTTAGCTGTATCGAGACAAGCGGGACCGCAAGGCAAAAGTCTGCCTCCTGGCATGGATTTGTGGAACATGCAGACTTTGAACCAAAAGCAAATGGCCAAAAGAGTGAAAGAAATGAAATGTCAATGACATAAGAAACGGGATAACTTATGAGCCGAGGTGGCGCAGTGGTTAGGGTGCAGTACTGCAGGCTACTTCAGCTGACTGCTAGTTCGGCAGTTCGGCTGTTCAAATCTCACCGGCTCAAGGTTGACTCAGCCTTCCATCCTTCCGAGGTGGGTAAAATGAGGACCCGGATTGTTGTTGGGGGCAATATGCTGACTCTGTAAACCGGATTGTTGTTGGGGGCAATATGCTGACTCTGTAAACCGCTTAGAGAGGGCTGAAAGCCCTATGAAGTGGTATATAAGTCTAACTGCTATTGCTATTGCTATTGCTAGAGTGCTGTATTGCAGCCACTTCAGCTGACTGTTATCTGCAGTTCGGCTGTTCAAATCTCACCGGCTCAGGGTTGACTCAGCCTTCCATCCTTCCGAGGTGGGTAAAATGAGGACCCGGATTGTTGTTGGGGGCAATATGCTGACTCTGTAAACCGCTTAGAGAGGGCTGAAAGCCCTATGAAGCGGTATATAAGTCTAACTGCTATTGCTATTGCTATTGTTAGAGTGCTGTATTGCAGCCACTTCAGCTGACTGTTATCTGCAGTTCGGCTGTTCAAATCTCACCGGCTCAGGGTTGACTCAGCCTTCCATCCTTCCGAGGTGGGTAAAATGAGGACCCGGATTGTTGTTGGGGGCAATATGCTGACTCTGTAAACCGCTTAGAGAGGGCTGAAAGCCCTATGAAGCGGTATACAAGTCTAACTGCTATTGCTATTGCTATTTAGGTAAACTTGAACTTTTGGAGACTGTGTGTGTGGGGGGGGGATAGTAACCACAATGGATTATTTTGCATTGCTGCCATTGCCAGCCAACCACATGGCCTATTGGCTGTGATGTAGACCTCAAGTATTAGCTTCCAAACCTTCATTGGGATATATAAACCAGAGTTTACAAGGATTCTTGGCAGCAAAACAATATGCCAGAATTAGAACTTAACTGGACTTATATTCAGTACTGTATACACACTATGCTAAAGTGCAAGAAAACACTTTTCAGCTGCAATATGATGCCCTCTAACTATAGTAGCTCATTAAATGTTTATAAAAGGCCTTTGCCCTCCCAGTGTGAGCACCAATATCCAGAGACATATTGTGTTAATTATGCAGCGGGCTGTTGATCCTCATCTTTTCATTTATTCTGGCATATGTGCACAGAGCATGACTTGGAACTACTAAGAGGCGGGACATTCTCCTCCAGCCACATTGTCTGAAGTCCCACATGCATAGTACACTCTGGTTTCCCTTTATTCCTTCCCATTATTCTTATCCCAGAAGATCTATGTAGGAGGACATGAAAGGATGCTCCAGAATCCTTTTAAAAAAAAATTGGGTGGCTAGGGACTCACAGTCATGAAAGTCTCCACATCACCCAAGAACCCTCTAGTCAAGGTGAGAATTAATGACTAAATCCAACCCTGTGAAACAACCCACACAAAGGATCCTTTAACTAAAACTACTGTATATACTCGAGTATAAGCCTAGTTTTTCAGCCCACTTTTTGGGCTGAAAAAAGCCGCCTCGGCTTATACTCGAGTCAGTGAAAAATTTGCCCGAAATGGAGGAGAAAAAGGGGCGGGGCCATGCCGCTGGGTGACGCTCGTGAATGGCCCGGCGTCCCTGTGAGTTTCCCCTCCCTCTGTGTCAGTTTGCCGCGCAGCGCGCACCGCACCATCCCCCCTCCTCACGTTCTAATGTAATGCAGGGCTGTCTTACGATTCCCCTTCCTCCCCCTCCTGCCGCTCTGCAACGATGTCCCACCTCCTCCTTGTTATGGCAAGCAGCCACATAGCGATGTCCCACCTCCTCTGGTACAGTGATCCAATGATAGGAATCACTGTGCCGTGTGTCATAGGAGGCGGGACATCGCTCCCGCGGCTGCACGGGACATCATCATCACAGCGGGACATCAGCATCATGAGGTGAGTGAAGTATTTCATTGAATACACCGCTAGTTTACTGTTTTTCTTTGAAATAAATATTCAAAAACATTATTGGTATCTATTTTTATTTTTGAAATTTACCGGTAGCTGCTGCATTTCCCACCCTAGGCTTATACTCGAGTCAATAACTTTTCCAGTTTTTTGTGGTAAAATTAGGTGCCTCGGCTTATATTCGGGTCGGCCTATACTCGAGTATATAGTTAATGCCAGAACTGAAGGTGTCCCTACAAATGATAGTTGCAATAGTCCAGCATTTGTACACCATCTATATATTCCCACAGTGTTGTTCTCCTGAATAGATCAATGATTTTCTCCCAGCTCATCCGCAATGCAGCTGCAGTCACAAAGTTTCTGGAATTTCCAAGGGTGATGTGGACCATTTCTCCACTGACGCTCTCCACTCTCTGCATCTAGTAATTGATTTCAAAAGCTATGAACCTCATCTTAATCTCTTTAATCAGTTAATACACGCTTTCATAATCCTGGGGAAAAAACCCTGCTCAGCTTTATTTTTTTTCTACTTATATAAATATTGTGCGATGCACTGAATTCTTGCTGCATCCCACTGATGGCCTCCAGCGAGCCATGATTCTCTCCCGGCAACATTACGATCTATAGCCATAGTGTAGGAAGAAGCACCTGGCTGTAAATTATGGTCTTATGGTTCATCACAGCTTTCAATGGAAATGCATCTACAGGAAGAATGATGTCTTGAAGGCCGGCCAGGCAGCTTTCTCCTTGCACTATAACTTATACAAGAGAGTTTTCTTTTCTTTTTTTGCTTTGCAAAACAAAACAAAATGATAGAGTATATAATGAAAACAAGGGAAGGCATCAGCATTTTATTTTTCCCCTTCCTGTGAGGGAATTTGGTTACTCCAGAAGTCGGAATGGCTCAAGGGGAGGGCAAAGACTGAATTATGATTTTTTGCATTCTTTATTGGTCTGATAGAAAGCATAGTGAATGTTCCAAGGTGTTTCCTGCTTGTTTTCAGGATTCTAAGGCCATCAGGGATGAACATGTAAGCATCCTGGCTCAAAAGTGCTTGGGAAGGATTGGAGAATGTTTTAAAAGTGTCTTTTTTCTTTTGGGCTCCCAGTTTATTCATACAGGCTGTCATCCATGCTATATAATCTGAGAATAAGATTCTACTCTGAGGAATAGAATCAAAGGATTGTACTTCCCAACCTCTTGATGCCAATGCTGGCAGAACCCTAAAAGTGGGGAATGGTTCCTTTCCTTCTTCTCTTTTCTTTTACTTCCTCTTCCCTTCCTTCCTCTCTCTGTGCAAAGTCAGAATAGCAATAACAATAGCGACATCACTTAGACTTACATATCACTTCACAGTGCTTTATAGCCCTCTCTAGGCGGTTTATAGAGTCAGCACATTGCCCCCCTCCCAACAAACTGGGTCCTCATTTCACCGATCTCCGAAGGATGGAAGGCCGAGTCAACCATGAATCGGTCAGGATCGAACTGCCAAATTGCTGGGAGTCAGGAGTCAGCATAATTAGCCTGTAATACTGCATTTAAGAATGCTTAAAGCCAACATGTGGTTTGTTTGGCTTTGATCTAGAATGCTGTGTAAATCCAATCTCTCTCTCTCTCTCTCTCTCTCTCTCTCTCTCTCTCTCTCTCTCTCTATCTATCTCTATCTCTATCTCTATCTCTATCTCTATCTCTATCTCTATCTCTATCTCTATCTCTATCTATCTATCTATCTATCTATCTATCTATCTATCTATCTATCTATCTATCTATCTATCTATCTATCTCTATCTATCTCTATCTATATCCATTTTTATCTCTATCTCTATCTCTATCTCTATCTCTATCTATCTATCTATCTATCTATCATTTATCTATCTATCATCTATCATTTATCTATCATCTATCTATCTATCATCTATCTATCTATTATCTATCTATCTATCTATCTATCTATCATCTATCTATCTATCTCTCTCTCTCTCTCTCTCTCTATCTATCATCTATCTATCTATCTATCTATCTATCTATCTATCTATCTCTATCTATCTCTATCTATATCCATTTTTATCTCTATCTCTATCTCTATCTCTATCTCTATCTATCTATCTATCTATCTATCTATCTATCTATCTATCTATCTATCATTTATCTATCTATCATCTATCATTTATCTATCATCTATCTATCATCTATCTATCTATTATCTATCTATCTATCTATCTATCATCTATCTATCTCTATCTCTATCTATCTATCTATCTATCATCTATCTATCTATCTATCTATCTATCTATCTATCTATCTATCTATCTATCTATCTATCTCTATCTCTATCTCTATCCATTTCTATTTCTTTCTATCTATCTATCTATATCTATCTATCTATCTATCTATCTATCTATCTATCTATCTATCTATCTATCTATCTATCTATCTATCATCTACATGGCACACCATGTAGATAGATAGAAATAGAAAGACATGGCACACCATGTCATTTTTGGTGACACACCTAGAGGCCACATCGGAATGTGGTGTGCTCTTATGTGGCCTCTGGAAGTTTCAGGAGAGAGAGCCCTTCTCTTGTGAGATTTCTGGAGTCTCCCAAAATCGTGTGAGAATGGGGTGTGCTTTCCTACTTGTTTTTGGAGGCTTCAAGGCCTCTCCTTTCCCTTCCTTCTTCCTGTACCTTTCTCCTACTCCTGCTCTTCCTCTTCCCCTTCCTACCCTCTCTCCTCCTCTTTCTCTCCTTTCCATCCTCCTCTCCTTACCTCTTTCTTTTCACCCTCTCTCCCTTCTCTACTTTCTTCCTTCCTCCTCTCCTTCCCCTTCCTTCTTCCCTTCCTTCTCCTTTGCTCCTGCTCTTCCTCTTTCCCTTCCTACCCCCTCTCCTTCCTTTTTTCTCCCTTCCATCCTCCTTTCCTTTCCCTTTCCTTTCTCCCTCCCTCCCTTCTCTACTTTCCTCCTTCCTGCTCTCCTTCCCCTTCCTTCTTCCCGTACCTTTCTCCTACTCCTGCTCTTCCTCTTCCCCTTTCTACCCTCTCTCCTCCTCTTTCTCTCCTTTCCATCCTCCTCTCCTTACCTCTTTCTTCTTTCCCCCATCTTCCTTTCATTCTCTCCTCCTCTCTTCCTTTCTTTTTCTATTGTTGTTGGTGTGTCTATTTTAAATCTCAGTTTATGTTTCCTTGGGATGGTATTTCCGCCAACCCAGACATAATTTAGTATCATTTCTTATTCCCTTACCTAACCTATCCTAACTATATTTCCCCCCCACACATACACTTTGTATCTCTCTGTTGTATATATACTTATATATTTAATACACACAACAATAAAAAACCACAAAAAAACCACAAAAAAGCATCATCACATAGAGCATGTCGTTTGGTTACAGGTGTTTTAACATCCATATTCTCGAATAATATTTACGATCTCAGATTTTCATCTAGTATAACTATATACCTCACTTTCATTGTACAATATATATTCAGTTACCATTAGTATTATTTTTTTTCCAGAAAATCATATTTCCCCTATATTCTTGATTATCTATTTGATAACAGTTAAAATTATTATCAATAACAAGATATCATTATAGTACGTTCTTAACGTTATACATTATATCACCAGTCCTCTATCAAGTATACATAAAATCATTATTATCCTTATCCTTTTTAAAGCAAAAAGTTCTAAAGTATTCAATTCATAGATATATTAGTTTTTCATTGTATCATTGTTAATTTATTTCACAGCATGATTGTGTTACTATTCAACTCCTTCAGTTCAAAATTCTTCCCTCTTCCTCTGCATAAATTAATTTTGCTGGAATATTGCCTTTAATATAGAAGATCACTCCTCTTTTCTTGCAGTTCGCCAGTGTTGAAAACATTTTCCCAAGCTTTGATGATGATGATTTTTGAAGATGTCTCCCACATGACACCTGTGGAGTGTTTGGATTGGACTATGGGCTGGGGTTACCAAGGGGAGCGGAATGGGTCATACATTGATATCTATGTTTGCGCACGCTTTTGTCTCAGATTCAGCTTTGCTTAGCTGCTATCTACTTATAACCAGTAAAAGTACTCTTAATTCTGCAAAATGGAGTTGAGTGGTTTCTTTCTTGGTTACTGAGTGAAGCAGCCCTGACAGTCACTATCAAACCTGGAAGCCCTCTTGTGCACTGGGCCTTCAGGCCTGCCACAATTTCTACTGTGGGAAAATGGGATGGGGGGATTATATGAAATACGGGAGATATATGGTCTAAATAAAGTCTTGGGGGAGTTGTTGGGGGGAGTCTGCTGGTGTTACCGACAGTCACACTCGCAGACTGAAATTAGGCATTTTCTGGGAATTTTTAACAGATCCAGCACAAAAGGTTCATCATCACTGGCTCAGCATCCCGGGCAACAATCCAAGAAAAGGTGGCGCTTGAGCAAGCTAAGGTACAATGGGAAATGCTTGCAGGCTTATGTGGGGGTGAATATTTGTGGCCTCTCCTCAGTTCCTCCATTCCATTTGGCAGATGGCAGAGGAAGCGAGAGATCTCTTGCCCAAGATCTGAATTGCAGATGGCTTCACTTTCTTGAACCCCTTTTGCCTTCTTCCCTTTCCACACACCCCCCATTTTCTCTGTCCCTTGCAGGTGGCTCTCTTCTGCTGCTCTGAAGGATTACCTTCTACCCCCCCCTTTTTTTCTTTCTCCTCAACCCCCCTCCTAATTCTTTCCTTCCATGGATTTCCTTATGAGTTCGATTGCTGCTTTGCTGCTGCTTCAGCTGCCATTGAAATGGGGAGGGGGAGAGGCATGGTATTTGGGAGGGGAATCATGATGTGCTGGAGGAAGATTCTAGATGCTGACCTGACCATCTTACTGTGCATGTGGAGAAAAGGAGTTTCCTGCCAAGGTTAACTGTCCAGCATTCCACCTTGATGATGTTTTTTGAAAATATCTCCCACCTGACAGTTGGGGGGCATTATAATTGGACTATGGACTGGGGTGCCAAGGGGAGGGGATTGAACTATACATGATATTCATTGCTTTCGTGCCTAATTAACCAGACTCAGCTTAGCTTCGCTACTGTTCCTTTATAATTAGTAAAAGTACACTTAACTTCTAACAAATGGAGTCCAGTAGTTTCTTTCCTGATTATTAAATGAAGTCGCACCTGACACTCCATCCCTGCTCCACACTAGCTAAACCCTTCTGAAAATTGGAGCCTGTGACCAACTGTAAACCTTTCACCTGATCCCAAAGTGGTAAATCATCCCTTAAAAGGGCAGTGCGGGCAGGTTTTTGAAAGGTTGGAGTTTTACTCTTCAATTCCTTGTTTCTTTATAAGGTCCAAAAGACCCCATGGAGAGATTCTAATTAATTCTTACCGATTTTGAAATAGCGTGGGTAGTGTGCAATAATTGCTATTTAAAAATAACTAAATCCTTTCGATTTATTTTATTTTTTTTCTGGCGCAAGGGAGGGTTAGAGAAAGGAAGAGGGAGCCTGTCTCCTAATGTTGAAATGGCAGTGATTCTTGTTATAGTTTTCCTTTCCTTTTTTTTCTTTTTTTCAGGGCTGCTTGGCACAAGGTTCTTCCAGGATTGTTGTAAATGGATACTGCAAATGTAATTCTGGAAAGAAAAGAAGACGTGCTCCCAACTGAGAGTGTTTCACCACTGTTTAATGGGTATATAATTGGATTCTGGGTTCCAACTGGAACGTAAACACAGGAAGTGTAACATTTGCCCTTTGGGAATTATTAAACAGAGAAAGAAGATATAGGTAACCATTTGCAATAATAATAATAATAATAATAATACTGCTATCTGCAGTTCGGTGGTTCAAATCTCACCAGCTCAGGGTTGACTCAGCCTTCCATCCTTCCGAGGTGGGTGAAATGAGGACCCAGACTGTGGGAGCAATATGCTGACTCTGTAAACCGCTTAGAGAGGGCTGAAAGCCTTATGAAGCGGTATATAAGTCTAATTGCTATTGCTATTGCTATTTCAACAAAGGAGAATATTTGTAGCTCAGGATTGAAATGAGGGGTCCTTCGTGCTCCCTGAGCTTGCTTGTTTCCTTGAAGACATTTCATTACCCAAACTAGGCAACACCATGGTCCTTCAGCTGGATGTCTTTATTAAATGTATCATCCCCAAATATATCCAAATGCACAACTGCATTTCACAGTCATTATTTCAGAAACCCTCCCAATAAATCCAGAAATTCAAAGGACTGTATTCTGTATTACAGATGGGCAAACCTGAAACCAAGATTGGGATCAAAAAGAAAAATATGTTCATGACAAAGAGAAGATATTGTGGGCCCATCTAAACTCCCTATCCGACCCTTGAGTATTATGCCAACTTTGAACTGCTAGGAAAGAAGGAAGGAAGGAAAGAAGGATGGATGGATGGATGGATGGATGGATGGATGGAAGGAAGGAAGGAAGGAAGGAAGTCTGGATGGAAGGAAGGAAGGAAGAATGGATGGAAGGAAGGCTGGATGGATGGAAGGAAGGATGGATGGAAGAATGGAAGGAAAGAAGAATGCAAGAAAGGAAGAATGGAAGGAAGGAAAGAAGGAAGGAAAAAGAAAGGAAAGAGGGAAGAATAGAAGGAAGGAAAGAAGAAAGAATGGAAAGAAGGAAGGAAGAAGGAAGAATGGAAGGAAGGCAGGCAGACAGGATGGATGGAAGGAAGGAAGGAAGAAGGAAGAATGCAAAGAAGGAAGACAGGCAAGATGGATGGATGGATGGAAGAAGGGAAGGAAGGAAGGATGGAAGGAAGGAAGAATGGAAGGAAGGAAGGAAGGAAGGAGGTGCTTCAGTTCACTAGAAATCCAATTCTGAAGTCAGGGCAGAAAGAAGTGCACAATCTCCAGTGAAAGTGCTTTTGGCAGCGTTTTGGGTTTTACAACACTTGTCAAAAGCTCGCTGCAGCCTGCAAGATCAATTGCTACATCACAATACAGCACAAAAGGAGATTAATTATCGCCAGTCCACTGGCTCGGCAATTGGTGCCAGTAAAAAGAAAAAAGAAAAAAGGCAGATTCAGAGCAGGGACCAGGGAGAAATTGTTTCTCAAGTGGGCGAGGGATTGGGGAGACGGTTGGCAGAGGCTCCAGACATGCGGCGGCTGCCTTTGTTTCCCTAGTCATCCATCCGTGCCTCTCTTGTGACATGGCAGGTGCAGAGGGCTTTCTTTTCCTTGGTATCAAGTGTGTGCAGCTGCTTAGGAACAGCCCGAGCTACTGGTAAATATATTCTCTGCCCAGACAAAACAAAACTCCAGAACAGTTCCAGGTCTTTCCTGGAGGACGAGAGCTCGCCCAGCGTCAGCCACGTGAGCTTTGGAAGGTGAGATTTGGGGTAAGAGATCAAGCAAGCGCCTTTGGAGGGATGCTTGAACATGTCATCCATTTGGGGCATCTGAATCCTTCTCCTTGCTTAATCTTTTGCACAGATTAAAAAGATCTTGTGCTTGGACAGTTTGTGGGGGGAAAAAAACATCATGTTTACGTTGAATTCTTGACATTATAAATGTAAGCATCATTGCAAACTTCCAGAACATTCACGTAGTGGTTGGAGCAGGGATGGAGGAATTTCAAAAGTCACTAATGATTACATCACAGAAAACAGGGTTGAATCGTCCTTTTGCTGCATTTAAATAAACCATCCAGACAACATTCGTATCTTTATATGCTTTGTCTTGGCTATTGGATTCCTGTTCATTTTTCAGCTTAGGAAATTATCTCTACACAGGTTGTTCAAACCTTCACTCCATATTGTTTAATATATCACCGAGATGGATAGATATAATAATATAAGATTATAAAAGGAAGCCTCCTACGGTTATAATGCTTGCTCGATGTCTCCAAGCCAATAAAACCAGTCTGGGAGGAAGATACGTTCGGATCTATCTAAGAGGGTGATTTTGAAATGGTCAGCGCAACATCCTTTTCCTTAGCATCAAGTGCAAAATGTTAAAGTCCCCCAAGATACAGAAGTAATTTGTGTTGAAGTGCTCATCTGCCTTTCTTCTGTAAGCCACTGAGTTGTAAAGAAGCTGGATTCCCCCCCCCCCTTGAACTGCCCTTCAGCACTAGGGGAAATTTAGTAATTTTTCAACAAGCTGAAGCTGTCTGTTTTTTCAGGGGAAATCTAAGTTGCCTGCAGGGTTAACTGTAGCCAATACATTTCTGCAGTGCGGCGTATGCTGCCCTAACATTTAGATGAACAGAAACCCAAGATACACATGGTTGGATTCAGTGGTGGGTTTCAAAAATTGTTCAAACCTACTCTGTGGGTGTGGCCTCCTTTGTGGGAGTGGCTTGACACCCATGTGACCGGATGGGAGTGGCTTGCCACCCATGTGACCGGATATGAAGATGCCAACGACACTTGTCAGAACCACCTTAAATTACCTCACACACAAGCACTGGCATGCATAAGAATATGATGTCAACTTGTTTTTTAAAAGGCATCTTTGGTTTGCGTTAAAACAACTTCAACACACGCCATGTTCTGATTGCACCACAAGCGCAGTAGTCATCCTTACCTTTCACAGAGGCCCTGAGTTTTATAAATAGGAGCATGGCAGTGTAGAATAATCATATCCAAGGACCAGAGATGGGTTTCAAAAAAATGTTTGGAAGCTCTTCTGTAGGTGTGGCCTGCTTTCCGGGTCCACTGGTGGAACCTCTTCTAACCGGTTCGGTAGATTTTACAAACCGGTTCTACCGAATAGGTGCAAACTGGTAGGAACCAACCTCTGGTTGAATTCAAAAAAATGTACTACTGTGGGTGTGGCTTTGTGGGCATGGCAGGAGAAGGATACTGCAAAATCCCCATTCCCTCCCAACTCCTGGGGGAAGGTTACTGCCAAGTCCTATTCCCTCCCCACCCCACTAACCTGCTTTCCAGCTCCCTTCTCCTGCTCAGGGCAACAAAAGAAGATCATCTGGGAGGCGGCAGGGGTGGGGCCAGCCTATTTTCTGCTTCTCCAAACGACTCAAAATTTCTGCTACCGGTTCTCCAGAACCTGTCAGAACTGGCTGAATGCCACCTCTGATGCAAGGGATAAAAAGGAGTGAACTGATTCACCCAAAAGCATTATGCCAAGTTCTACCTAGTGGCTGAGTTCACACATCTGTACACTACACTATGGCTTTTGCTTGGTATATTGTAGGAACCAGGAATTCTGGTTTATTCAGATCAGAGTGCAGCAAACCCCAGCTGGGTGCGATGTGTCTTACCTTCTTTGATTTCCTGCTTCAGTATTTCAAAGACTCACATAGATGCTGAAAGTGTTGAAAAGGAGAGAAACAAATTATTTCTTATGACTTTGGTACTAATGAATAGAATGTTTGACTCCAACCTGGTAAAGATGCCTTTATATTTTCAAGCATGGCTGCACATTTAAAAAAAATATATAACAGTTGATTAACAAGACGTTAATCAGATGATATAGTAATCAAATTATGGCATTAGGTTACATCTCCAAATGAACCTACCATATTACATGTGACACTAATCAAAAGATTTGAGATTATTTTGATAATTATTTTATTACAAAGTGTATGTACATTTTAGCACTGCAGTAGATATGCCCTATCACTCTTTAAACGAACTAGTTCTCTGATCATTAATGAATCAATGGATTAGATTTAAATAATTTCCACATCTCTATATTCTCGTGATGGCCATCTTTTTGGAAGGATGGAAGAACTGTAATGTACAATTATATTGTCAACTAGCCGATAACCCGGTGTTGCCTGTGTATTTATTTACAAGGGGAAAATGTCTGGACCAAACATACTTTCTAATGTTGGATTTTCCCCCTTTACCAGAGGGAGCCCCCTTGTGGAGTACTGTGAAGCAGTTATACCATGGCAACTCCACTGTGCTGTACAGTAGAAGCCATTTTAAGGCACAACAGGCTGCATCTTAACAGAACAAATACCCCAAGGGGTTTGGTTGAAATTGCTCAAGGTATTTCAGAGTTATGCTGGAAACATTCTTGGCAACATTTTGCCATCTTTAGGCTGGTGTTTTCGGCTTCGTGCTTGTGAGAGTAAGGCATGGTCAGAGCTGTGGTCTTTCTATAAATATTGGTGGGTGGGTGTGGAGTGCTGGCTTTGTTGCTGTAAGTGGGTTGATTCGCTGTGTAGTTGCATCCTGATTGGTAGATGGAGTTGATGTTGGCTGTTTCGTATCATCCTGTGCAGCTGAGGTGCTGGCTGTGTGTCCGTTGTTCTTTTGTGTCTGGGTGGTGGGTGGGTTTCATTTGTTGACTAGGGTTGGTTTCCAGATGTCTGGTAGGTGGGAGGTATCATCACATTTATTCATGTTGTGGGGGTGTTTCTCTATTTCGAAGGCTTCCATAATTATTCTCTTGTTGAAGTGTTCTGTTTTGGAGATTAATTTGGTTCTTTCAAAATCAATTTCATGTCCTGTAGCTTTAAGGTGCTAGAAAAGGGAGGAAGTTTTTTCTTTTTTTCTGACTGCATTCTTGTGTTCTACGATGCGTGCATTTATTCTCCTGTTCGTTTGTCCTATGTATGTTGCAGGGCAGATTTTGCATGGTATTTGGTAGACTCCTTGGTTTTCTAGCTGGATTTTGTCTTTGGGGTTTCTTAAGATGTTGGCTATTTTTTGGTCAGTGTTGAAGGCTGTCTTGATATTGTGCTTGTGGAGAATTTTGCTGATTTTATCTGTGGTGCCTTTGATGTTAGAGAGGAGGGTGATGCCATTTTCCTGTTCTGTGTCTTGTTTTTTGAGGGGGGATTCTCCCTTTGGATTAGGTTGGTAATTGTTTGCCTTTGGAATTTGTTGGAGATTTATACGTTTGTGAGAGTGTGTAATTCAGTTTTCAGGTGGTCTTTGTCGGCTAGGCGTTTGGTTCTGAAGATGAGGGTCTTGGCTACAGAGTTGATCTGCGCAGGGTGGTGATGGGATTGTGTGTTTAAGTAGCGGTTGGTGTGTGTTTTACTGAATTACACACTGAATTACACACTCTCACAAACATATTAATTTCCAATGGATCCCAAAGAAAAACCATTACCAACCTAATCCAAAGGGAATCCGTGTGGTGGCCCCAGAAAGGTGGCAACATCTACTTGATCTTGGGTGATCTTAAAGATTGAAGCAGATTTTGATCAGACTGGTGTTTAGATAGTAAATCATTGCCAAGGGTAAAGACTTGTCTGGAAAGTGGAAATCAACTTCCTGAAGAAAGCCATAGCAATTTATTTTGGTACTGTTGTCAAGAATCTACACGGAGGAGTGTGGGTTCTGTTTATGAGAGGACAGTCCTCTATCTGAAGTTCATCTTTAAATGTAGCATTGAAAATGCAGAGGCTGCTTGGTCACATTTTCCAAGAAACTGTGGAAAATGGACCACAATATACATTGCAATGATCCTTTTGAATGTGCATGCACCCACATAAATTAACACAGATTTTCTGCAAAGATGCTTTCCCTTTAATCCTTCCTCTCATTTATATTTTAAACAATGCGAAAGTGGCTGTCTTCAGTTCAGATCCATCAGATCTCTGTGTTGAAGAGAGGGCTGTGGAACCGAGTAACGGCTTGACATCAGAGTAGACTCTACACTTAGGATTAGAGTCATCTGAGTGACAACTTGACTTATAGGTACAAAGAATATAATTCACAAAGGAAAACGTACACTCTGCTTTTCAAGAACCCCAGGGCTTTTGTAAGTCAAGCTTCTTTCCTGCCTTGTATGCCAGCATTGTTTCAGGAAGATCAATCACATTATCATGTCAGTTTCAACATTCACATGGCAATCCAATCATCAAATTATACTTTCCAAACGTCCTCATTTTCCCTTATTAAATATATTAATTACAGCAATCAGATCATGATATAGAGACTTTCTTTAGGTAAGAAAAAACCCCAATCTGTTTGACATCTGTGAATGGCAGGAAAATGTAATTTCAAACATTTAAAATATTTTTAAGGAGGAAGAGAGAGAAAGACAGACAGACACAGACAGAGAGGCAGACAGGCAGACAGGCAGACAGACACACAGAGATAAATCATAATACAAAGATGTTTCTTTTTCCAACTCTGATTATTTTAAAGAGGAAGGAGCAATTTGTTATCATCTCTCATTCATGTTAAAATAAAGGCCTGAAAACTATTTTCTATCTTATTGTTGTTTGAATAGGTTGATAACTTTCAAGTTTTTATGTGTAATTGTTTTAAAAAATTTTACATGCAAGGTTAAAAAAAAGAAATTGGTTAGAAAGGGGAGGGCAAAATCTGTGGAGAAAACGGTGAAGAAGAGGAAGAAGGGGAGGAGGAGGAAGAAGAAAAAAAAGAGGAGGAGGAGGAGAAGGAAAAGGAAGAGGAAGATTGACTGTCTATATATTTTTATTGGTCCATTTGAGAAGAGATTGAAAATCAATGGCTTTTCAAACAAATGTCAACACACACACACACACACACACACACACGGACGGACGGTATGCATGCAGTAAAATGTTCATACACCTGTAATGCCTCAAGCCTTTCAGCCAAGCATGTAAGGCATTTCTTCAGATGCAGAATGAGCTCCACTAGGAGGAAAAAATTGAAGCCAGAAGAAAAGATGGAATGCATCATTTCAGCTGTATTTTTATCAAGTGGGATGAGTTTGTGGCTGTGTTTGGGCAGAGCAAGAAGAAAGTGGGTGTGTTCAAAGCAGCCAAGAGACATGTCCAAGTAAAAACCACATTTTTCTTAAACCCAATCTATGTATTGCCATGACATCAATCCTGACTTATCTTATCCTATTTGAAGACTAATGACTAATTTTGAGCTTATTTCAATTAAGTGGCAGCTGAACAGAGAGTTAAAAGCTGCTCAGAATAATTGGGAAGGACCTTGTACAATTTGAGATACAGCTTGTACATCCTGGCTATAAAAAGTGAGAATGAGCCAGCACAGTTAGTAGATTCTAGAATCTACTAGTTAGTATATTCTAGAAAAATTGCTACGTTGGTTGCACATCTTCTTACCGAGGCTACGCAGAGATTTGGATTTGAAGGGCAACCTTGTTCCTGCCAGAGAACACAGTAAAGCAACTGCATCTTAGCTGCCCCCTCCAGCTGTCATGTGATCTCAGTAAAAGATACTTGGTTTAATTATTTTTATTTGTGTAATCATCGGCCTGTTCCTGACAGGTCTTATGCCTGTGTAACAGGGGTGGGTTTCAAAAATTTTAGCAAGGGGTTCTCTGCCCAGTTGCTGGGTAGGTGTGGAAATGATGGGCGTGGCCTAGTTGGCCTCCTGCACCATGGTGGGGGGGTGTCTTTGCCCTCCACGGGCTCCGGAGGTTTTCTTCGAGCCTCCGGGAGGGCGAAAACAGACTTCCCAGGCTCCAGAGGCCCTCTGGGGGGCAGAAACTGGCCCATTTCCCACATTCTTAAACTTCCGGCAGGCCCGTTTTTTGCCCTCCCTGAGCCTCCATGTATGCTCTGCATTTACCTGCACCCAAAACTAGCCATGCATGGACTCCTGGGAGGGGTGGGTGGGGCCAGCCAGGAGTGGGATTTGGGGGTCCTCCGAACTGCACACAATATAAGCTAGAGTTTCTCCCAAAGCCCTGCGAACCCCCAGCAGGCCACCCCTGCAATTTCTGCACAGCCCTTCAATCCTTGCTTGAAGTATCTGCACGCCACTTTTCTTACTGTGATATGTTCAATAAAACACTTTGTTCACAACCAACATTATGCTAGAAGTGGTGGTGTTTAGGGTTGTGCTAAGCCCCAAATCAGTCTAATTCTGACCTGGTGTGATATGTTAATTGTACTGGCATTGTTCACACATAATATTAAACCACAAAACAGAGCAAAAGGGTAAATCTCTACAGCCCCCCAAAAGCCTCCAATTATTGGTCAAATAATTACATTTTTTTTCTTTTTGTAGAACAAAATTGATGCCTAAACTCTGCTTACAGCTTCCATTAACACCCACAAACTCTCATCTCTAAATGCGTTCTGAATCTGAAGCTAGCCACAATGGAAGTGTGTCCCTTGAGGTGTCTCTCCTGCAGCCAGAAGAATTGGTAGGCCCCTGCCAGAATATCTGGTTTACTCATCACAGTTGCTGAGTTCATGTGGCATATTAAGCAGTGGTGGGATTCAAATAATTTAACAACCGGTTCTCTGCCCTAATGAGCAGCTGGGTAGGAGTGGCTCGGTGGTCATCTGACGGGGTGGGCATGGACAACTCAATGTCACTCAAGTCAATGGGCGCTTCGCCTTAGCTGTTACAATGCAACAAGGGTTAACCGGAGAGGCAGTTTCTGTAAGCAGGGCAATAAAGATTAGGCTAGAAACAACACCAGAATGTTTCCTTCCTGCCTTCCTTACATGATTAGCCCTGTAAAGTGGGGGGAAAACCAAAATGAGCTTTCTCTCAACAACCGGTTGTCCAAACTGCTTAGAAAGTTCACAACCGGTTCTCCCAAATAGGTGCAAACTACCGAATCCCACTGCTGATATTAAGTTGCAGCCAGGGAAAGATGGGTCAACCCAACTAATTGGTAGAAGCTGCCCTTACTTTTGATTGTGAAATAAAATCAAATAAAGTCAACAAATTCTCCTATTGTCCCAGAGGTGGTTTTTTCAAGAGGTAAATAGGCTTCCTTATTTCTTCTTTTGAAGACATTTTGCTTCTCATCCAAGAAGCTTCTTCAGCTCTGATAGGATAGTGGGGAATGGAAGGATTGATCTTCCTTGCAGACAGCTGGACATTTGAGTCCTTTTAGAGGGTCGTTGAAGTACTTGGTACCATGAGGAGCACTACTCAGATGACCCTGAGAACACAGAAACCCCCAAATGCCTCAACAACCCTCTAAAAGGATGCAAATTAACAACGGTCTGCAAGGAATATGAAACATCTTCAAAAGAAAAAAGAAAAAAGTTCAGTTGCATCCTGAAAAAAAGCACCTTTGGGACAACCATGACCTGGATGACTGAGAATCTCTACAGACTTTTAGCTATAAAATTATCCTATTGTTTCCTGTTCAAGTTTTGGCTGGAATTAAACCTTAAAAATGCAGCTCAACTGGCAAATACAGTATACTACAGCTATGACATCAGAGGAATTCTATGTAGAAATGGAAAGTTTTGAAGATCAGGATTTAGCAATCAGAGGGAATCAAATGAGGCACACGCAGGTAGTCCTTGCTTAGCAACCCCAATTGGGAACCAGCAGCTTGGTCACTTAAGCACCACAGAAAATTATATGGTTTGCAATGAACTTATGACCTTACTTCCCCTTCAGCTGCTAAGAGAAGTGATGCAGTTGATGAGTGAAAAAGTTATAATTTTATGTCTAGCTTCTGGGTTAAAATGCCTGTCAGTTAGAAATGTGAGGCTTACAAATCTGAAGATTAGTTGTAACATTTTTTCCACTCTCGTAACTTCCAATGGTCATTGTACAAGGTGGTGTAAATGAGAGCTACCTGCACAAGAAATGTGCAGTAGTGTACCCTATTTGTATACACTTATTCACACATGAGCATATTGTGTAACTAAGTCGGCATTTCCCAAAAGTTGAGCCGATCCCCGTCAGGGATTCATAGTATATCCAGGCGGTGGGATTCAGCCAGTTCAGGTGAACTGGATGCTAAGTTTAATCTGGTTCGCTGAATCGGTAGTTGCAATGACTGGCTAACCCTGCCCCTCCCCTCCTAGAAGTCTCCACGCAGCCATTTCATCAGGCCATGTAAGTGCAGGGCAGTGGTGGGATTCAGTCGGTTCACACCTATTCGGGAGAACCGGTTGTTAACTTTCTAAGCAGTTCGGAGAACCGGTTGTTGGAAGAAATCTTACTTTGTTTTTTTCCCCACTTTACAGGGCTAATCCTGTAAGGAAGACAGGGGGGAAACATTCTGGTGTTGTTTCTAGTGTCATCTCTATTGCCCTGCTTAGAGAAACTGCCTCTCTGGTTAACCCTTATTACCATTGTAACAGCTAAGGTGAAGTGCCCATTGACCTGAGTGACATTGAGTTGACAACGCCCACCCAGTCACATGACCACTGAGCCCCACCTACCCAGCAGGTCATTAGGGCAGAGAACCGGTTGTTAAATTGTTGGAATCCCACCACTGGTGCAGGACTTGCATGGAGGCTCTGGGAGGGCAAAAAATGGGACTTACAGAAGTACGAGAGGTCAGAAAACGTGTCAGTTTCCAGCCTCTGGAGCCTGGGAGCAGCCATTTTCACCCTTCCAGAGGCTTGAGGAAAGCCTCTGGAGCCTGGAGAGGGTGGAAACCCCACCACCACCTTGGTGCAGGAAGCCGACTAGATGATGCCCCCCATGGCCACGCCCATCCAGCAACCGGGCAGAGAACTGGCTGCTAAAATGCTTCAATCCTACCCCTGGGGTACACCCCTTGCAATATCTTAAATTTCCTTTGGTTCCAGGCCAGAGTAGAATCCAATCTAATCTTTAAATAATGTCATTCCTTCATCTTTTGTGTCCCTGCCTCCTCATAAAAAAACAATACACATTGCACACTTAAAACAAGAACATAGAATCCCCAACAGCTATTTAATTGAGCCAGGTTCAACTCAGCATTTGCAATAGCAATAGCAGTTAGACTTATATACCGCTTCATAGGGCTTTCAGCCCTCTCTAAGCGTTTTACAGAGTCAGCATATTGCCCCCAACAATCCGGGTCCTCATTTTACCCACCTCGGAAGGATGGAAGGCTGAGTCAACCCTGAGCCGGTGAGATTTGAACAGGCGAATTGCAGAACTGCAGTCAGCAGAAGTAGCCTGCGGTGCTGCATTTAACCAATGCGCCACCTCGGCTCTTTGGTCTTTGCCAGACCAAATAATAATAATAATAATAATAATAATAATAATAATAATAATAATAATAATAACTCCGCCGTTGCCGGTCCCAAGCCCGGATGAGAAAGGAGGAAGGTTGGGAACAGGTTGGCATCTGGTCCCGTAAAAAAAACCCCGCCAACCCATACAATATGGTGAAAAAAACGAATAAGAATTCCATACCGCATCGGTCGTCGCGCGGGTTAACAAGGGCCGCGGCGGATGTTGGGGTCCCTGGACATCCGTCGACAAGTGGGCTACAAGTGGACCAGCCAACAAAACGACAAAAATATAGTGCAGATGAAAACCGTGCCATAATGGCCTGTTACTACAACTCAGAGCCAGAAAAAAGAGGATATTTAAAGCGAATGTATGAATTATGGAAACAACAATATCCAGATTCAAATGTTAGTGAACAACGACTAGCAGATCAAAGGCGATTTATTATACGGAATAAAGTGTTTAGTGAAGTTGAACATGAGGAAATTCAGGCAAATTGCAAAACCCAAAAAACAATATCACAAGCGGAAATAACTGATATTCAAGACACAACTAAAGACATTATAGTAGAACTCCCAGAAGAAGCTCTCGGGGAGGAAATAACATCACCACCACTAGAACCAGTTATCACTGAACCAACTGATGAACTAACTCAAAAACAAAAAGAATTGAAGGATAAGATCATGGAGCATTTTCTGCTTAATGAGGAAAGGCAACGTTTACCATCACTAAAAACTGTGCCTAAGAAAATTTTGGCCCCTATCATGAAAATGGTTAATGCAGTGTTTTCAACAATTGAATCGGGATCCATCTTGGAAACAAACCAGTTAATGTACAGCGCAGCTGTAATAGTCACTAATGAACTAGGCATTAAAATTAAAGTACCTAGTCACACAACAGAAAAAGCATCAAAGCCAAAGTGGAAAATCCGTCTAGAACAAAAAATCAAAAAATTAAGGGCAGATGCTAGTAACTTAAAGAACATGCATGAGCAACGGCTTAAAAACAACAAAATCATAGATCGGCTAATCAGAAGATATAGATTGGATACAAGAAACATCAATGAAGCTGTAGAGATTGTAAAACAGCAGATAACAGCAACAGCTAGAAAAATTGAAAGATATGAGGCACGAATCATCCAATATAAACAAAATCAGCAATTTCGATCAGACCAACGGCGTTTTTATCAAAGTCTTAATGTGAATGGTGACACCAAAAGTGAAAAACCAGAAAAGCAGGCCACAGTTGAATTCTGGAAAGAATTGTGGGATAATGCAAAGGACTACAACAAGGAAGCAAAGTGGATACATGACTTTGAGAAAAGCATTGGCAACAAACAAATGCAAGTATTAGAAATAACAACTGAGATGATCAAAAATCGAGTTAAAAAGGTAAAGAATTGGACATCACCTGGAAAGGACCAATTACATGGTTTCTGGCTCAAATATCTGACCAGTTTACATGCAATATTGGCCAGGCAACTGAATGAAATTTTACAAAAGGGCCAAATTGATGAATGGTTGACAACTGGAAAAACATACTTGATTCAGAAAGATCCAACTAAAGGAACAACACCTGAAAACTATAGACCAATAACATGCTTACCAACAACCTTCAAATTACTCACAGGCATTATTGCAGATAACATGATGGATTATTTGGAAACAAACAACATCTTGCCAGTAGAGCAAAAAGGCAACAAAAGAAGGAGCAGGGGCACAAAAGATCAGCTTCTAATTGATAAAATGATATTAGAAAATTGTAAGAACAGAAAAACGAACTTGAATATGGTCTGGATTGATTACAAAAAGGCATTTGACTCACTGCCACATAGTTGGATCATAAAATGCTTAGAAACAACTGGCATTAGCAAAAATATTACATCCTTTACTGAAAAGGCAATGAAACAATGGAGAACTGAGTTGGCAGTAGGGAATGAGAGCTACGGAATGGTTAATATCAAGCGAGGAATTTTCCAGGGTGATTCACTTTCACCTCTTCTCTTCATCATCGCAATGATCCCACTATCAGTAATCTTTAAAAAAATGAAATTAGGCTACCAAACAGCCAAAAAAGCTGAAAAAATTTCGCATTTACTATATATGGATGATTTGAAACTCTATGGAAAGTCAGAAATAGAAATCCAATCATTGACAAATACAGTCCGAGTATTCAGCACCGATATTTCAATGCAGTTTGGCATGGAAAAATGCGCCACTGTATCCATAAAAAGGGGCAAAATCACTGCATCTGAGGGAATTGAAATGCCCAATGGCCAACTAATTAAATGCAAAGAAAATGAAGCCTACAAATACTTAGGCATTCTGCAGTTGGATAACATCAAGCATGGAGAAGTAAAAACTATTGTCAGGCGAGAGTACACCAACAGAGTTAGGAAAATTTTGAAATCTAAATTGAATGGTGGAAATACAATCAAGGCCATAAATACCTGGGCAATACCAGTTATAAGATACACAGCTGGCATAGTTAACTGGACACAAGCTGATTTGGACCTTTTGGACCGAAAAACCAGGAAACTAATGACAATGCACTACAGTTTACATCCACGTGGTGATACTGATAGACTATATCTGCCCCGAAAATCAGGTGGCAGAGGATTATTACAAGTGAAGCAAACAGTTGAAGAAGAAAAAACATGCACTGGCTGATTATTTAAAAGACACTCAAGAACATCTATTAATCGAAGTAAAGAACAAAAATCTACTGAAGGCCCAACAGACAAAACAAGAATACAGAAAAGATGTGATAAAATCAAGAATGGAGAGTTGGCAGAACAAAGCACTGCATGGTCAATTTCTGGAAAAAATAAAAGATAAAGTGGACAGTGAACAAACTTGGTTATGGTTAAAAACAGGTACATTAAAGAAAGAAACAGAGTCACTAATCCTGGCTGCGCAAGAACAAGCTATCCGCACAAATGCCATTAAGGCCAAAATCGAAAAATCCTCTGATGATGCCAAATGCAGACTTTGCAAAGAAGCTGATGAAACTGTTGATCACATACTCAGCTGCTGTAAAAAAATCGCGCAGACTGATTATAAATTGCGGCACAATTCAGTAGCACAAATGATCCATTGGAATTTGTGCAAAAATTATAATATTAAAACAGCAACAAACTGGTGGGAACATCAGCCTGAAAAAGTCACCGAAAATCAGATGGTCAAGATCTTGTGGGATTTCCGTATACAAACCGACAAAATACTGGCGCATAATACACCAGACATCACACTGGTTGAGAAAAATAAGGTCACAATCATAGACATCGCAATACCAGGTGATAGCAGGGTCGCCGAGAAGGAACATGAAAAAATCGCAATATATCAGGACTTAAAAATCAAAATTCAACGACTATGGCACAAACCAGCAGTGGTAATTCCAGTGGTAATTGGCACACTGGGTGCTATTCCAAAAGCACTGGAATTACATTTAAAACAGTTAAAAATTGACAAAATCACCATCAGTCAAATGCAAAAAGCCGCACTGCTTGGATCCGCACGCATATTACGAAAATACGTTACGACGTCCTAGGCCCCTGGGTGGGGCCCGACTAGTAACCAATGCCAAATCCGGCGAAACAACTGGCCGCTGTGATACAATTGTATAATAATAATAATAATAACAACAACAACAACAACAACAACAGAAAATATAACTAAATTTCAATATTCCCTGATGAACGACACATCTATTTTAACACTAAAATGCTGCAATTAGTTTTCTACAGATCAAACATTTCTAGTACCAAATTTGGGAAAGGGAAAAAATGTTTTCTTTTGGAAGGACTAAATAACTGAAAACCGGAAGCTCATCTTGATTGGTTTGGCTGAGGATGATGGTAGTTTAACTGTGTTTTAATTTCTTTGACTACTAAATAAAAGAATGTGTGGCTTCGTCCAAAATATGGTATTAGAGGCTTTAGGGCTCTTATCATTGAAAAATGTGTCTAGCCTGGGTTAGCAAGTTGCAATCAGTGTTAAAAGTGCAATATGGTCTCTACGACTGTAGTAAGCTACTCGTTTACTAAGAGCGCAAGGTTAAACAAGAGCTGCCTGAGTGAGCTTCTTTCATAAAAACACAGAATGCAGCCAATGAACAGATCTTGGGGATGATCTAGTCCAGTGATGGCAAACTTTGGACACACGTGTCAAAAGTTACATGTCACAACATTTTGGACGACACGCCAGCATTCATCAACATCCGACGTCAAGTGCCACCGATCATGGTGGCCTAGATGGGGATGAGATTGAAATTATTTTTCTTTTGTGGATGGTGGAGGGAGGGGAGCATGCTTGTGCAAGACACCCCAGGAGAGTCAATTTAGGCATTTTCTGAATTTTTAACAAACAGCAAACTTCTGCTGAGTCACAACAAATACCTTTATCCAAAAAGGTAGTATTGAACGTTGAATGTCAACGGTTCATTCAGTGACCCATATTTCTCTACATATGCTCTACCATGGCTATTAATTAAGAAGGGCTGCTTGCCAATTCAAGGAAGCAGAGCGCCGCTGAAGCATGTGTGAAACCAACTCTGTATTTCCTGGCAGGCAGGAACATAGCGGCTCTTGCACTGGGATATGATTAAATCTTCCCTCCAGCAATGCAGAAAGGAAAACATTGAGTCTAGTGAGTAGTAAGGGCTGTCCTATTGAATTGGGTCATCATAATAGCTGGGTCATTGGCATAGCAAAGAGGTCTTCAGAGAAACCAGCCTTATCCAGAAAGGGAAAAGTTTTCCTCTTGTTCAAAAAGGGGGGGGGGGGGCGTATTTTTCAGAGAATAAGATGCACCTTTCCCCCCCAAAAAAGAGGGTAAAAATCTGGGTGTGTCTTATACACTGAATACAGCACTTTTTCCCTCCCGAAATCCCATCCCTGTGTATCCCATTTTTCACAAGGGACGTGCAGAGGGTTTGGGGAGCCTGCAAAGTGCTCCTGGGGGCGGGGGCGGGCACAAACAAGTGAAAATGGCCCTTTTTTTCACTCATTTGGGCCCCCCCAGCTCCCAGGAGCACTCTACAAGCCTCCCAAAGCCTATGCTTTGCAAAAAGAATGTTTTTTTCCCAAAATGGGTTTGTTTTTGTGGAAAACTGACTGTTCTTTACTCATTTTTGCCTCTCCCCCCCAACTCCCAGAAGCACTTTGCAGGCCTCTCAAACTCTCTGACATCCCATTTATCACAAAAAACGGGGAGTGCAGAGTAAGGGTATGGCTAGCTGATGAGAGCTAAATAGCTTGAAATAGATCTATACTAGTCTCCCTTTATTTATTTATCAGCACAAATACAAATATATATATATATATGTGTGTGTGTGTGTGTGTGTGTGTGTGTGTGTGTGTGTGTGTGTTTTCTGAGGTTACATATGTATATGTATATGTATATGTATATGTATATGTATATGTGTGTGTGTATATATATATATATATATATATATAGTTTTAGTAGTGGAACTACTCCTGGAAACACCAAACCTGAAGTAGTCAGCAGCAGCCTGAAGATGACGAATGTGACTTCGTCGAAACGTCGCCAAGACATCTCCAATTCTACGCGGGAGAAAACCCGAACAACTAGAGACCTACATACTAACACCCGCGAAAACCTCAGAAAACATATATATATATATATATATATATATATATATATATATATATATATATATATATGTATGTATGTATGTATGTACGTACGTACGTACGTACGTACGTACGTACGTACGTACGTACGTACGTACGTACGTACGTACGTACATACATACATACATACATACATATATATATATATATATATATATATATATACACACACATACACACACACACACACACACACACTTTACCTCTTCAGAATCTTGGTGCGTCTTATACTCTGGTGCGTCTTATAGTCTGAAAAATATGTTAGGTTGTTTCAAAGGCTCTTTGCCTGATGAAGTTATTGTTGTTCATTCTTTCTGGTTATCATTTGTGTCTCTACATCTATGAGCATGTTCTCCGTTCTCATGATGAGAGGCAGGATAACATCACAGAAGTTCTGTAGCTTGTCATTGCCAATGCTGAGTTTTCTGCCTCAGCATAAGGAGATGCCATAATGTTACATTTTAATGAGAATGACTGTGATTTTACATCTGTTCTTCTCAAATCTTCAGAGGAAACCGAGGCACCTCAGAAGCAGATCTACTTATTATTTCTAGGGAAACATCATTTTCCTCAAAGCTGTGCTACATTTTAAGCGCTGGAAAATTTAGCCTGGAAAGGTTTGGCCTACAAATTTCCTAAATGTTAACCGGGTGCTAAATATAGCAACTCTTCATTACAGAAGGCTCTCTAACTGCCTGACTTTTGCTTTTTACCATTTTATATTAAAACAACTTCTCATTCAGGGTTGGGTCATTCCTCGCCCCCTTTTTTTTCTTCGTCACTTTAAATTATAATAACTATTTCTGGGAAGAAACTCTTCACATCTGACAAATGGTTTAGCAAGTACCAATTCCAAACATCTCGTCTCTAAATCACACGGAGGAGCCACCATAGATCAGAAAGAGTCCCATGCTGTGGGAGTTAATCTTCAGGAGGGGAGGATCTGGGAGGAATGACATTTCTCGGGGGAGAGGGCTGAAGACATGCATCTCTGTCACTCCTTTGCTCCAGCAGCACACAAACCGAGCTATTGATACATGTGAAACTCAGCAAAGCATGGACGCCTAAGTAGCAATAGCAATAGCAATAGCAGTTAGCAGTTAGACTTATACACCGCTTCATAGGGCTTTCAGCCCTCTCTAAGCGGTTTACAGAGTCAGCATATTGCCCCCACAGTCTGGGTCCTCATTTCACCCATCTCGGAAGGATGGAAGGCTGAGTCAACCCTGAGCCGGTGAGATTAGAACTGCTGAACTGCAGATAACAGTCAGCTGAAGTGTCCTGCAGTACTGCACCCTAACCACTGCGCCACCTCAGCTAAGTAAGTAATGGCATGATGTAACCTATGAAAGATAGGCATTATGGTAAGGCAAAGAATCCTCAGAAGGATTAAAAATGAGTAACCTCCAGAATAGAAAGCAGAGCCATTTGAAAGTGTGGGAATATCTTAAAAGAGATGCTTTTGCACAACCTCCTAAAAGCCTAGAGCAGTGATGGCAAACAAGGTTCATTTTATTTTTTATTTAAACCCGTGACATGCGTGTCAAAGGGGACATGCCATTAAGTTTTGGGTGATACACCAGCACTCAACAACAACTATTCTCGAAAGCACACCCAGTTCTCAAGCAATTTTCAAAGGCCACTGAAGCCACGTGGTCTCCAGAAATCCAAGTCCAAGCTCTTGCGTGGCTTCCGTAAACTGAAAGTTTATGAGAACGGGGCATGCTTTTGCATGTTTTTGGAGGCAGCAGAAGACCATTCACCAAAGTCATTTTGGGAATGAAGATCCTTTGCGCCCTGGAGCAAGCAGGTAGGCCACACAGACCTGTCAACAGAAAGAGAATAGCACCTGAAGGGTTAGGTTAGGTTTATTCAACTTGTATGCCGCCCTATTCCCGAGAGACTCAGGGCGGCGAACAACCATGAGGGAAGGGGTACAAATAACAACAATTACAGACAAACAAATTAAAATATAACAACAGTCGCAACATTCGAGTGGGGCCGGAAGATTCTTCAGCCCCAGGCCTGCCGGAACAGCCAGGTCTTAGTGGCTTTGCGGAAATCCGGAAGGGTGGTGAGGGTCCTGATCTCGACGGGGAGATCATTCCAGAGGGCCGGAGCAGCCACAGAGAAGGCCCTCCCCCGGGGAGTTGCCAGCCGACACTGGCCGGTGGATGGAATTCGGAGGAGGCCTAATCTGTGGGATCTAATAGGTCGTAGAGAGGTAATCGGCAGGAGGCGGTCTCTCAAGTACCCAGGTCCAATACCAAGGGAAGCAGCACACAGCAGATCCTGGGGTATCACACACGTGATTGGACTAGTTCTTATTTTTTAAAAAAATATATGACTATCAGTATTTAAAGAATTTGGGGAGGGGAGGGACGATATACCAGCAGAGTTAAGTTAGGCATTTTCTGAATTTTTCACACCCTGAACCAAAACGTCATCTCTCACTGACCGAGAGAAGCAGTGGCTTTATTTTGAAAAGGACATTCAATCTCAACAGGGAAATCTCACTATGGATGATGTTGGAAACGGCATCTCCCCCCCCCCTGTAAAACAATGCAAACGACAACAGTGGACCCACGAGTGATGTTGTTGACACTGTCAGATGATTGACGGGGGGGAGTCAGGACCATTTTTCCTAAAGAAATCCTTCTTTACGTGTAAAACGAGGGCTCAGTTGCTAGAAGTGGCTGCCTCGACACAAGGCAATCCCAATAGCGTTGCTGACCTGAAAGAGGTATCAACTACCAGCAAATACAAGAGGAGGCGGTGGTTGTTGTTGAGGTCCTAGAAGACACTGTTTCTTTCCCATCAATATTGTACGGGGGGGGGAGTTTCTGCCTTTGGGTAGGAACAGCCATTGCAGAGTCCCTTCATAAAGGAAATGAAAACAGTATTTCTTTATGTGAGGGTTTGCACCCGATGGAGCAGGGGACTCCAACCATGGGAACTTTAAGCCTGGGGACTTCAACTCCCAGAATTCAAAACTGGCTGGGGAATTCTGGGAGTTGAAGTCCGCCAGGCTGAAAGTTGCCAAGGTTGAAGACCTCTGCTATGGAGTATAGTAGCAATCTTAGGTGCTCCTAAGGCCCAGATCACAGGCCCATTCTCTAAGGAGGAAGGCATCATTAGGAAAGTGAACGACAGAATAGCTAAAAATGGCTACTTTAGACAATTGAAAACATTTTTTTTTCTTTTGCACCAGGATCCCAGGACCTCTTGGATCTGTCTGAGAGCAACCTTGCAGCCTTGAAAGGTTCATTGCACCGTTCCGTTCATTGCAACACAGTTTGGCAACGTTGCATGGATTTCACACAAGTAAGTCTCCATGGCTGAGGGGAAACATACAAGTAAGGCTGGTTTTAACTTTCCCTTGGCAAAGGGCCATCAAGTAGGCTCTCTTGCATTTGTGATACCTCCAGATGGCAAGCACGTTTTTTTTAAAATTTCCCATGATTCCCTGCAGTGATGTGGATTTGGTAACATTATGGGAATTTTTTTTTTATGTTTTAGTATATTTTATTTTCATTTTCGTTTTCATACACTCACAAGTATACACCATACAGTATTAAACAATAATTGCATCAATTCCTCTTGTCGACAATGCCCCAGAAAATAAAAGCCCAATATACCTCTTCCATTCTCCATACACCTCTTTCTTCCACCACCCTCCAACTTTCTATCTTCATTATGGGAAATTTTTAATGGCAGCTGATTGCTGGTCTCAGCAGAAGAAAAATGCTTAAAAGGGCAGATGAAAAAATGAGCTGTAACCAAATGTCAAGATTTTAGCCCATATTTAGAAATATCCCGTTACCTGTTTTATAGATGGATTTAGCTGAAAGCTAGATTTGAACAAAATAATCTGAGCAGTACAATAATGGAAAACTCCCCTAACAGCGTAATCATATCAATAAATATTGGAAGCTCCACTGTGAAGTCCTTGTCCATTACAGAAAATTGTAGCATATGAACATCTCACCACGAAATGTGCGCTAGTACCATATATACTTGAGTATAGGCCGACCCGAATATAAGCCGAGGCACCTAATTTTACCACAAAAAACTGGAAAAGTTATTGACTCGAGTATAAGCCTAGGGTGGGAAATGCAGCAGCTACCGGTAAATTTCAAAAATAAAAATAGATACCAATAATGTTTTGAATATTTATTTCAAAGAAAAACAGTAAACTAGCGGTGTATTCAATGAAATACTTCACTCACCTCATGATGCTGATGTCCCGCTGTGATGATGATGTCCCGTGCAGCCGCGGGAGCGATGTCCCGCCTCCTATGACACACGGCACAGTGATTCCTATCATTGGATCACTGTACCAGAGGAGGTGGGACATCGCTATGTGGCTGCTTGCCATAACAAGGAGGAGGTGGGACATCGTTGCAGAGCGGCAGGAGGGGGAGGAAGGGGAATCGTAAGACAGCCCTGCATTACATTAGAACGTGAGGAGGGGGGATGGTGCGGTGCGCGCTGCGCGGCAAACTGACACAGAGGGAGGGGAAACTCACAGGGGCACTGGGCCATTCACGAGTGTCACCCAGCGGCATGGCCCCGCCCCTTTTTCTCCCCCATTTCGGGCAAATTTTTCACTGACTCGAGTATAAGCCGAGGCGGCTTTTTTCAGCCCAAAAAGTGGGCTGAAAAACTAGGCTTATACTCGAGTATATACAGTAAGTTTTATGCTAACTCAAATAATGTAAATAGACAATACATTCAGTGTACAGTTAATTCGTATGACACTTATTCCAGTAACAGTTTTTCTCTCTCCCGAGGGTTTATTTGTGAACACATACAGAGTGTGACTCTCCGTGTGAAATACATTTCGCTGGACTGTTAACTTGACATATCCTGAAAAAGTATTTCACTCAAGGAAGGACGAACCTTGATAATATGGGTTTCTTTAAAAGTCCATACAAATGCATGTTCATGAACATTTTCATGGACAAATTTTGTAGGCACGCTTGTAGATTCTCTTCCCTGATGGACACAATTTTTGCTGGTGTTTTTTTTCCCTTTTTCCTTTTGTGTCTGATTTTCTCTTTAACAAAAATCAGAGACTTGAAATGAAGGAATGTGAAAAAGACAAATGTGTTCTGGTTTGCATGTTAATTCAGGAATCGCAAAAACCCGTCAGTATTGATTAGAAGAAGCATGTTTTGCCCACTGAAATGTAGTGCTCTGAAAGATGACGAATGAACAGCACATGGTACTTACGCTGGGTTCCTTGAATAAAATAGACAATAAATTATATGCTTTGGATCTGCTGCCTCCCATGCCAAGAAGTGAAGCGTGATGAGTGCCAGTAGCACGCAGTCACTTTATTTAACTTGCACTTCAGGCCCTGATAGTGTCATTGCCAATGTAACAAGACTTAACCCAGTGGAGCATTATTAGCCTAATAGAGTTTAGCTATGTACCTTGCAGTGGTACCCAAACTTGGCAACTTTAAGACTTGTGGACTTCAACTCCCAGAATTCTCCAGCCAGCAGAGCAAACTTGGCAACTTTAAGACTTGTGGACTTCAACTCTCAGAATTCTCCAGCCAGCAGAGCAAACTTGGCAACTTTAAGACTTGTGGACTTCAACTCCCAGAATTCTCCAGCCAGCAGAGCAAACTTGGCAACTTTAAGACTTGTGGACTTCAACTCCCAGAATTCTCCAGCCAGCAGAGCAAACTTGGCAACTTTAAGACTTGTGGACTTCAACTCCCAAAATTCTCCAGCCAGCAGAGCAAACTTGGCAACTTTAAGACTTGTGGACTTCAACTCTCAGAATTGTATATACTCCTCCAGAGCTGGCTGGAGAATTCTGAGAGTTGAAGTCCACAAGTCTTAAAGTTGCCAAGTTTGGGAACCACTGGGCTAAGGGACGGCAGAAGCTGTGGTCCGACACATCTAGAGAATGATTGGTTGAAAAAATAGTAGCTCAGTGGATTTACACATATGAAACTATCCATGTAGCGAGTGTGGAAGTTAGCAGTTGATAAATTGTCTCCCTCTCACCACTGCTCATCAGTTCTCACCACTAGCGTTGATGGGAGTATTATTTTTTTGTGGTGGTTATTATTTTTATTACAAATAAATCTATGCCACTTTAGTTATGCAATTCTAAGTGGTCTACACAATATTTGTGTATGGGTGTTTTTATGCCTTCATGTCAGTGTTGATTTCTGACAACTTCCAGGACTAGTCTCCCAGCTTTCTTGGAAGGATTTCAGAAGTTGATTGCTCTTGCCTGTTTCTTAGGGCTGAGAGGGAGTGACTCAGTCACTCAGTTGATTTCATGCCTAAAGTCACTCAGTTGATTTCATGCCTAAAGTGGGACAAGAGCTGATTGTCTTTCTGTGTCTACCCTGATGCCTTAAACACTGCATTACACTGACTCTCTATAGAGAATAGCGTGCAATACATACACTATATCCTGTTAATATAAATCAGCATTTATAAAACATACTACTTGTAACAATATTAATAATCAATAGAGGTGTGGTAGCTCAGTTACTTAATGACACTGGAGGTGGTCTCGGCTCTGGCAATTTGAACCAAACACTGTGTGGTAGGGGTCCTGTCACTCACCTCAACTTCTGTCCACCTAACAGTTTGAAAGCATATACTATGCAAGTAGGTAAATAGGTACCACTTTGGTGGTGCTCTGTACAGGCAGTCATATTCCTAATGGCTCTGAACCTTCCCAGTCACAGTGCCCATTTGCGAGGTTGCTTCAGGAAGGGAGTGGGGGGGGGGCTTTAGGTGATTCTGCAGAAAGTGCTGTTCATCTTTCTCACTGATACAAGCCAGTTTGCCCTCTTTTTGTGCAATTTAGGAAACACACAAATGTGTTGTATAACAGGGCTGGTGACCTGGCAAGCCAAACTAATACTCTATATTAGTATTGTAGTCTCTTGCCTACTGTCACAACACTATATACTACTACTACTACTACTACTACTACTACTACTACTACTACTCATCATTTGTATTTTGTATTTGTATTTAAGTTTATTTATATCATCATCATGATATAATGTATTTAAGTTTATTTATATCATCATCATCATCATCATCATCATTACTGTCAACATGGATTCAAGAAAAATAAATTAAAGTATCCTTTTTCCTGAAAATAAGACTTCCCCAGATAATAAGCCCAATCGGGCTTTTGAGTGCATGTGCTAAAATAAGCCCTCCCCAAAAATAAGCCCTCCCAAAAATATTGCAACACAACAGCCGCCATGAGGTGACCACACTCGCCACCTTCTGCACCTCAAAAATAATAAGGCTAAGCACTTACTTCGAGATTTGAAAAAAAATAAGACCCTGTCTTATTTTTTGTGAAAACGTGGTACAACAATTGAAGGAAAGTATAACTTTCAACTCATCCCAAGTTTAATTTAAAATAATGAACAGCAGATTTTCTAACTATCCTGTCATTTTTTATGAATCCAAATTAAAAATTAAAGGAGATACAGAATAACATTCTCTAGCTTCATACCTCATTTTAATGGTAGGAGAAATAATCTCATTACTGAATAAGAAAAATATTTTTACTCAAGAAATAAAGCTTTCAGAAAAAAATCTGACATGACATTTTGATCACAATTTGTTCCAAAAACTTAATTTGTACTATAATAAAAGTCCCCTCCCCCATATTTAATGAAACCAAATGGGCATTTCTTTGTTATTAGAATACCATGATAAAATGTGTACTTGTATTCTAGATTGTCAGAGAGTTGATATCCTTCCATAAAACTAGATGGTAGCAGATGATTTATCTAGCTAATATCTTCCACTGTCTTTGTGCCAAAGTAGCTGTCAAAATAATTTCATCTGCTTTTAGAAGGATATGAAAATCTGTCCAGTTTATAAGATCCTTTTCTGGTTTTAAAATAAGTTATATAGGGTTCACATAATGATAAAGGTAGAACTCTTCAGCAAAGATTCATTTCCAACAAGAGAGAAGATGGATACATCTTTTATTTTTGTTCTACCTAGTAGGAATCATCTGGTCTGGAAACCTTACAAATGTTCATTGTTTCAGTAGTATCAAATATCTCCTTAAAAGTTAAAGGTGCAGCCAAATCTCTAGAATGGTATTCCAAAACCATAGGAAGATTTATTCCATGTTTAAGGGGAAGAACAAAAAAAGAAATCTGCTCTGCAGGTTACAGCTACAGCATATAGATTTGGATAAAACTTCCATAAACTGAGAATTAATTGCTTTATAGTCTGTCTGAATTATCCCCATGGAATCTCTTATTATAGGTATTATTCTATTTTGTTTCCATTATTTCAAATTTGAATGCAGCTGTTTACTACATTTTTTTTGTGCCTGCTCCCAACAGATCAGCTTAAAACACTTTAATGAATATTCAGTACTCAGTATAATTGTTCAGTTCCAATTTTATGGAACTAAATACATAGGATGATTCTAGTATATGGTTTCTAGCATAAATATTCCTACTTTCCATTGCAGTTTTTATGACATAATATATAAATTCTATTATGGAAATGATAATTCTGTCACTTGTTTTACCAAGAGGCTTGAACATTACCACATATAAATGTTTTACATGCATCACAGAGAATCTTTACATTATCAATCATCCTTGTATTAAAAAAAAATCCATCGATATATATACTTGTCAGTCAACAGACTGATGATACTCTAGCGGTATCCTATTAAAATCCCATATCCCACTAATTTGAATTTTCCTGTCTAAAACCACTGACATTATTAATGGAACATGATTAGAAATTATAATTAAAGCAATATGACAGTTGTCAACAAAATTAACAATCAACTAAGATATTAAAAATTAGATCAGTAATATTCATTGCTGTGTGGTATTGGGGGAAAAAGAATATTCCTGTTTAGTTAGATTTAATTGTCTCCAAATATTGCCAGATTAAAATCCCATAGTTGCATATACAGCACACCAGTGCTCAAATCAAATATATATATATATATATATATATATATATATATATATATATATATATATATATATATATATATATATATATATATATATATATATATATATATATATATAATTTTTACAACCCCTGGTAAGCCCCAATTATGGGAGGAAGCTAACTGCTTCCATCATCTGTCAATCGGCTCGTCACAAGAGTCCATCACGACTGACACCCAATATGGCTGGCTGATGAGAGCTAAATAGCTTGAAATAGATCTATACTAGTCTCCCTTTATTTATTTATCAGCACAAATAAAAAAACCACAAATATAACAAAGGCAACAGTAAAAATATTGGGTTTCTGTCGTGATGGACTCTTGTGACGAGCCGATTGACAGATGATGGAAGCAGTTAGCTTCCTCCCATAATTGGGGCTTACCAGGGGTTGTAAAAATCTAATAGATACCTTTCACCCTGGCTTCGATGATAACGGATAAGAGCCTGTGGCCTAATGGCTAAGATGCCTGCCTAGTATGTAATATAGCCCAGGTTCAAATCCCAGTAAGGGTATGGCTAGCTGATGAGAGCTAAATAGCTTGAAATAGATCTATATTAGTCTCCCTTTATTTATTTATCAGCACAAATAAAAAAACAAATATATATATATATATATTCTCTTTATTTATTTATCAGCACAAATATAACATATATATGTTTGTGTGTGTGTGTGTGTGTGTATGTATATGTATATGTATATGTATATGTATACATGTATACATGTATAATTGTATACATGTATACATGTATACATGTATACATGTATACATGTATACGTATTCTTTTTTTTACAATCCTGTAATCCCTTGCTTCGGAGTGGGGCTGAATGGAGCCGAATATTTACTGGCTAAATTCCCTTCCTGATGCCTATGTGAAGTTCACAGCAGATATTTTCCCTTTGCACCCTGCAAGAGAAACATCTGTCATTGTCTAGGATATAACCTGTGCTTGAGGTCTTCTAATCCAACACCCTGTCCAAAGAAGAACAATTCAGCCATGATTCTCAGGAATTCTGGGAGTTGATGTCCACAGGCTGTAAAGGGACCATAGTTCCCCATCCCTGTATAAAGAGTTCCATCTGATGGGATCCCCGAAATCCACCTTTTCTTCTATAGCACTTGACTTTTGGAATGTCATTCCCTCGAGGTAAGATTAGGTCCAACCTACTGGCATTTAAGAAATCCCTGGACACGTGCTTTTTTTTAACCAGGCGTGGGGGGCCCAGAAAATTGGGGAGCCTGCAAGATGCTTGGCTCATGTATACTATGCTGCTCTGTTCCCACTCTTTATTTATGTTTAATTGTTTTAAAGTATTGTTTTAATGGGTTGTTTATCATACATTTTGTGAGATATGGATGCCGTAGTTCTGGAAATCTGATGAATCAATCAATAAAAGAGGCTGTCCATCCTGTGCTTCCAATGTATACATACCCTTTAACACAGAGAGATGTAGCAATTACACAGATGTCAACCTATTGTCCCTAACAATTTGGATCCTCGTTGTACCCACCTCAGAAGGATGGAAGGCTGAATCAACCTTGAGGCTGGTGAGATTTGACACGCCAAATTGCAGTCAGCCGGCAGTCAGCAGAAGTAGCCTGCAGTACTGCACTCTAACCACTGCGCCACCCTGGCTCATAATATACTCCATTCGCTCTCTTTCTCTTCTTTTTTCTTTCTTTCTTTCTCACATATAGATGGGGCCTTTTCAGTCACTTTTACATAGACACCTACAGGCACAACCCCCACATATGCACACATCCTGATTAGTTTCAGACAGAAAGTGGAGAGAGAGGTTTGAGGTTTGAGGTTTGTTTTATTTATATGCCGCCCTATTCCCAAAAGGGACTCAGGGCGGCGAACAACTCAAGCGGGAAAGGGAGCACACAAATACAAGACAAGCATTTAAGATAGCCAACAACCACACCTGTCGAGAGGGGAAGGGAGCTCATCAAAAGGGAGAGAGAGAGAAAAGATGACAGATGATGGATGGATGGATGGATGGATGGATGGACAGAAAGACAGACAGACAGACAGACAGACAGACAGATAGACAGATAACTTGAGAGACCGCCTTCTGCCAATTACCTCCCTGCGACCAATTAGATCTCATAGATTGGGCCTCCTCCGAATTCCATCTGCCAGCCAGTGCCGGCTGGCAACTACAAGGAGGAGGGCCTTTTCAGTAGTAGCTCCGACCCTTTGGAACGAGCTCCCCGTGTAGATTCGTACTCTCACCACCGTCCAGGCCTTCCGCATAGCCCTTAAGACCTGGCTATCCCGTCAGGCCTGGGGACAAAGATAGCCGCCCCTCCCGAATGATGAATGAATGTTGCTCATTATTTTTACTTATGTGTGTCTACGTTATTGTTTGTATTCCCCTTTCCTGATTTTATGTGAGCCGCCCTGAGTCCCCTCAGGGAAAAGGGCGGCCTATAAATGTTAATAAACTCTATAAACTCTAAACTCTATCTCACTTATTTACACTGAAGTAAATGTGGACTCTCTTATGCCCATTGCTGGTAACAGGCTTGGAAAAAATTTCTGAATTTCAATGCATCCTCCCTATTTTAGTTTAAAAATCAAAATAACTTTTTAAAAATAAAATCAGAAATGCCATAGAGACTTAGGGGTGTGAGGGCTCGGCACTTATTTCTTCATTCTTTTTACAAAGCTAAACTAAAACAGGGCAGACAGCATGGTGCTCTTAATCAAAACAGAATAATTCACTATTGGGTGGGGGGGAAGCCTTTAGAAAATAATGAAAAGTGTGTTTTCAGTTTTACCCCTCAAGCTCAGTGTGAAAAACCAAAGAGAACAGAGAGAG